>NC_057812.1:634616778-634618919 GCF_018294505.1 Triticum aestivum | reverse complement strand
GTCTGCAACTAGGCACGTTGATTTGTCGTGCCCGGGCTGCAAGTGCATGTATTCAAGCACAACTGCAACTCTATGGTGTTTTGTCGAGAGGACAATTGCATGTGTATCACTAGTCATGCAATTGGAAGTGTCTCGTCCCAATTGCAACTGCAAGTCTTCAACGCAGTTGCAACTTTGTATTGTTTTGTCAGGGAGGGACAATTGCATGTCTAATACTAGCCATGCAACTGCAAGTATCGCCTCGTAATGCAACTATGTGTTGTTCTGTGTGTGTGTGGGGGGGGGGGTGAGTGTGGAGTTGCATGTATGCAACCAGGCACGCAACTCTAATTGTTGTGCCCCATCTTCAACTGCATGTATTGTAACCCGGCCGCAAGTGGACTTTTTTGTTCTGTCGGAGTGGAAGGGCCAGTTGCAAGCCCGACAACAGCCCCGCAACTACAAGCGCCGCACCCGACCGCAACTGCATGTCCCCCATCATGGTTGCAACTGGACCTTTGTATTGACAGAGGGGCGGGCCAGTTGCATGTCCGACTCTAGGCATGCAACTGTAAGTGTCGCAACCGACCGCAACTGGACTTTTTTGTTCTGTCGGAGGGGGCGCCGGTAGAGGGGGCGGACCAGTTGCAAGCCTGACAACATCCTCGCAACTGCAAGCGCCGCACCCGACCGAGACTGCATGTCCCCCAACGTGGTTGCAACTAGAACTTTGTTTTGTCAGTGGGGAGGCGGGAGAGGGGGTGGGCCAACTGCATGTCCGACACTACGGTGTTTTGTCGGGAGGGGCAGTTGCATGTTTGTCACTAGACATGCAACTGTAAGTGTTGCCCCGACTACAACTCTGTGTCCATTTTGTCACGGGAAGGGGGCAGATGCAAATGCAACAATTTTTCATGTTTTAATACTTTTTATCCTTTTTCTTTGCTAGTTGTACAATTTTTACTACATTTTTATTTTAATTTATATTAAACAGCAAGTTTTCTAAAAAGTTGAAATATTGCCATCTGGTTGCACAATCACCCTCCACTGTAACTTCATGTGTTCAACTCAACTAAAATTTAGTGATGTTTTTTCTTCTTTTATCTTTTATTTTATACTGTTTTCTAAAATTTTGATACTGCAAACGTGCAACCTAGCTGCATGTCTGTTGCGTGTGCAGCCGCATATACTTCACACCGCAAGCGACATAAGCACACAACTAGAAGGCACACGTGGGGGTGTGGGCGGAGGGTGCTCGGTAGGTGTCTTTTATTATTTTTATCTTCATTTTATTTATTTTTATCCATTGCTTGTGTACGCATCAAATTTATTATTTTCATCAATATATTTTCTTGTGTTTGAATCCTTGTATTTTCCTCGAATGAAAAATGACAATAAGTTGCATGCCCATCTAAAAAAACTACAAGCACCATACTACATATACAAGTTCTGACAAAAACAAATGGAATGATCTGAACAAAAAAAGTTGCCTCACTTGTTGAGGACTTGAGGTTGTAGTTTTTTATTTATGATTGTTGAGCTTATAGCTGCATAGAGAAACACACATTGATACGTGTGACGCCCGGATAATTACGCAACAGTAACCCTCCGCTAATGATGCCACGTCAACACGATTACTGTTGTTAATCTTGCGATGGTTCAAATCCCGTTCAAATTTCAAATTTAAAATCAAGTCAAACTATTAAAGTTTCAAACCTTAAAACAAAAATGTTCGGCTTGTACCAAATAATGCATAGGTAATTGTGATGGAGAAACCACATTTTATTAAACTAACTAAATACCCTAAGGTGATTAAAACAGTAGCAAAACAATTAATTAAATTTCCTTTTGCAATTAATAAAACGTTAAGATATTTTACTACTAAATCAGGACTTGCTTTTATATTTTATAAAACTAAGCTAAAAGGAGACTAAAATAAAATAGTAAAAGAAAAGGGAAAAAAGGACAAAAGAAATTAAACCCCCACCCCCCACCGCTGGGCCTCGGCCCAGCTGGCCATGCAGTCGGCCGACCCATCCCGCCCCTGCCTTATCTCCCCACGACCCAAACCCTAACCACCCCGTCGCCCCACTCCCCCGCACCACTCGCTCTCGTCCCCCCCATTCCCCCGATCCAGATGGGGATCGGGGCGACCACGCCCC
>NC_057812.1:634609041-634616580 GCF_018294505.1 Triticum aestivum | reverse complement strand
CCTCATCCCGATCTGGATCGGGAAGGGGGCAATGAGCCCGAGGCCCCCTCCACCTCGCCGACGCCGCCCGACGCCGTCCATCGCCGCCCGGAGCCACCACGACGGCCTGCCTCCCCACCGGAACCGCCCCGAGCCTGGAGCTGCTCGACCCCGACGCCCGTTGCCACCACCACGTCGCTCGTCCCCGTCCTCCTCCCCAAAGGCACCCCCGAGCCACGCCGCCCCTCGTCCCTGCAACGTGGGTGAGCCCTCGGGCTCCGGCCTTGCTCCTTCTCTACTTATGCTGCGGCTATCGCTGCGTGTCGTCGCCGTTGTGTCCTTCCCCCGCCGTGGCCGGCATCCACGCCCGCACGCGCCCCCCTTGCCGCCCCGCTCCCGTGAACCCCCTGCTCCAGCTCCGCTCACTGTCGCCGGCCCCCTGCGTCCCGCCGTCGCCCGCACCGCTCCCCAGCCTCGCCCGCAGCCTCGCGTGCTGCTCCTGCGGCTGCTTGCTGCGCTTGTGCGCCACCGCCTGGCAGTGCCCGCCCGGGTCGTCCCGTGCCACCGCAGCCCCTCCCGCTCCTGCCTTTTGCCTTGGCCGCGCGCGCCTGCGCTGCGCGCCCCCTTGTCGTGCTGCTCCGGCGCCCTGCCGTGGCCAGTGCCCCACCGTGGCCAGCGCCCCCTAGTAACGAGGGCGTGCGCCCAAACGGGCTAGCGCCCAGCGCCCGCATCCTCACCTGTGCGCCGGCGCCCGCTAAGGCCCCCTGACCCAATGACTTGTGGGGCCTAGCCCCTGGAACGTTTTAAAAAAAGATTAAAAGAAAATAATAATAAAATTAATTAATTAATTGATTAATTAAATAATTAACTTAATTAATCCTGTTTAGTTAGCTAATTAACTTAATCAACCTATGTTAGTTAAACTAATAACCTAATTAGTCCTTTTAATCTATTAGGTTACTAAAACAGTGTACGACAAGGGGGCCCCACCCCCTGTTGACCAGTCCAAGCTTGACTGGTCAACTGGGACCCCTTGGACCCACATGTCAGCCCCTCTGGTACACTTATGTGTACCGAGAGCTGGGTGCACTTAGCAATTCACCTTTATTTCGAATTAAAATAATCTGATAATTTTAGAAAATGAATTAAAACTTCAAAAATTAATATAAAATAAACCGTAGCTCGGATGGAAAAACTTTATACATGAAAGTTGCTCAAAACGACGAGGCGAATCCAGATATGCAGCCCGTTCATCCACCATGCATCCCTAACATAGCGAACACGCAACTTTTCCCTCTCCGGTTCATCTGCCCGAAAACGCGAAACAATGGGAATACTTTCCCGGATGTTTCCCCCCTTCGCCCGTATCGCCTATCCCTACGTTAGGTCACCCCTAGCACAATGTATTGCCGCGTCTTGCTTTGTGTTGCATTTGATTGCTCTGTTATTTATTGTGTTCCCCCTCCGTTACTCCTTTCCGGTAGACTCCGAGACCGCTGCCGATGTCCGTGTGTTCGACTACATCGAAGATGACCCCTCCTTCTTGCCAGAGCAACCAGGCAAGCCCCCCCTTTGATCACCAGATATCGCCCACTCTTCTCTATACTGCTTGCATTAGAGTAGTGTAGCATGTTACTGCTTTCCGTTATTCCTATCCTGATGCATAGCCTGTCCTTGCTACTACTGTTGTTACCATTACCTGCTAACCTACTGCTTAGTATAGGGTGCTAGTGTTCCATCAGTGGCCCTACACTCTTGTCCGTCTGCCATGCTATACTACTGGGCCGTGATCACTTCGGGAGGTGATCACGGGCATATACTATATACTTTACACAGTTACATTACCTGTGGTACTGTTCGGAGTTGGGGGCTGAAGGGGCAGGTGGCTCCATCCCGGTAGAGGTGGGCCTGGGTCCCCAACGGCCCTCCACTGTTACTTTGTGGCGGAGCGACAGGGCAGGTTGAGACCACCTAGGAGAGAGGTGGGCCTGGCCCTGGTCGGCGTTCGCGGATACCTAACACGTTTAACGAGATCTTGGTATTTGATCTGAGTTAGGCCACTGGCTTATACGCACTAACCATCTATGCGGGGACAGTTATGGGCACTCGACGTCGTGGTATCAGCCGAAGCCTTCGTGACGTCAGCGACTGAGCGGCGCGCGCCGGATTGGACTGGAACGCCTACTAGGCTAGGTCTGCTTCCGGCCGCCCTCGCAACGTGCAGGTGTGCAATGGGCGATGGGCCCAGACCCCTGCGCCATAGGATTTAGACCGGCGTGCTGACCTCTCTGTTGTGCCTAGGTAGGGCTGCGACGTGTTGATCTTCCGAGGCCGGGCATGACCCAGGAAAGTGTGTCCGGCCAAATGGGATCGAGCGTGTTGGGTTATGTGGTGCACCCCTGCAGGGAAGTTAATCTATTCGAATAGCCGTGATCTTCGGTAGCAGGACGACTTGGAGTTGTACCTTGACCTTATGACAACTAGAACCGGATACTTAATAAAACACACCCTTCCAAGTGCAAGATACAACCGGTGATCGCTCCCTCACAGGGGGGCGAGGGGAGGATCATCGGTTAGGGTTATGCTATGCGATGCTACTTGGAGGACTTCAGTCTACTCTCTTCTACATGCTGCAAGACGGAGGCTGCCAGAAGCGTAGTCTTGGAAAGGACTAGCTATCCCCCCTTATCCCGGCTTTCTGCAGTTCAGTCCACATATAATAGCCTTATTCCAGTTGATACCAATGCATACATATGTAGTATAGCTCCTTGCTTGCGAGTACTTTGGATGAGTACTCACGGTTGCTTTCTCCCTCTTTTCCCCCTATCCCTTCTACCTGGTTGTCGCAACCAGATGTTGGAGCCCAGGAGCCAGACGCCACCTTCGACGATGACTCCTACTACACCGGAGGTGCCTACTACTACGTGCTGCCCGCTGACGATGACCAGGAGTAGTTTAGGAGGATCCCAGGTAGGAGGCCTGCGCCTCTTTCGATTTGTATCCCAGTTTGTGCTAGCCTTCTTAAGGCAAAGTTGTTTAACTTATGTCTGTAATCAGATATTGTTGCTTCCGCTGACTCGTCTATGATCGAGCTCTTGTATTCGAGCCCTCGAGGCCCATGGCTTGTAATATGATGCTTGTATGACTTATTTTATTTGTAGAGTTGTGTTGTGATATCTTCCCGTGAGTCCCTGATCTTGATCGTACACGTTTGCGTGTATGATTAGTGTACGATTGAATCGGGGGCGTCACAAGTTAGTATCAAAGCCGACTGCCTGTAGGAATGCCCCTTCCACACTCCTTGGACGAAATTGAGTCTAGACATTACAAAACTTTTACTAACATGGTTGTGTGCCTTACGGGCCCACGTCGCCATCTGGGTGGTATTAGGATCTTTTATTCCTCATCTATACTCTGGGACTCTGATCTCTCTTCTATTCGGGTTAAATGACTTTACTAAACTTACTCTAGGTTCTCGTAACTACTTTCTCCCGGAGAGCCCCTTATCACAGATGATCGCATGCTGCACCAGAATATTCCGAAGATACTCTCTGATGTTCTCTTGAGACTTTGTGCCTGCCGCCTTTGCAATTCCCTACCACCAAATTATCCCTATGGATAAATAGATACCCCAGTCGTCCTTACTTTTATTCCTAGCTGATCTTGTTATTGCAAGATACCTCGAAATTCTCTCTATTGTTCTGAGAATACTTTGTGCTTACCGCCTTGCAGTTCTTTGCCGCCTGAATGCCCCTATGGATAAATTCTCGCACCTACCGAGCATCCGCTCATCCCCAGTTGTTTAGGTGTTTCACTAAGGTCTTCAAAATAATATTTGATCTTCCGAAAATCCTTAGCAACTTATTGCCCATAAGTCTCGTAATCATTATTGGCATCCCTTGTTATTGTCATTTTGAGTCTTTGATCCAATATGGTTGCGAATGCTTGCAATCCTCAGGATTTATCCTTCCGGCTCAGACATCATTTTAAACATGAGCTGGTTCTCAACAAATCCAATTGCCGTCGATTGTACCCCTAAGGCTATTCAACTTATCCATCCCTAATCAGAACATTGCTTCTGATCCCTTGATTTGAAAATCATAATTCCTTTGCATTTGAGCTCTCGATTAGTCAGTTGTTTCCATAATCCAATGCCTTTGCATTGTTACTTCCTCTGGTTGTGTGCCGATGCTCACGTCAGCTCTGTTATGGACCGGCAGATTCTTTAATGGATTTTAACCGACAGCGTCCTTCATATTCAGTAACCTTGTGAGCCTTCCGTCGGATACATAATGCCTTTGGTAAATGGTATCATCTACTTTCTCAACCTTGCTCTACTTTTCGAGCTTGTGATATTTACTCTTGAAACTTGTGGTATATGTTTCTAAGAAGCCCCTATGGGTTGAACGTATGCCTTCTCTAAACTGTGTGAACTCGAAAGTTTTCACGAGTCATACACTTCTGGTATTTTGCCAGATAAAATTTCAACACTACAACTTCTTCGAAAGTGAGAAGTGAATGAAAGGTTATGCATTGGAGAAGTGGGAGTCGACCTTGAACTTTGTGTTCATGCCCATGGACACGATGTAGATCTTATCATTAAAGCTTCTCTTAAATTAGATTATTCCTTTGGTATAAGTTCATCTTATATCCGGGATCTGGCCTTTTGCAATCGTGGTTCCGACCATGTTCTCCTTTAAATACCATTTCGCGTGCAAGTTTAAGCGCTTGTCTTCTGTAGAGCAATACCCCAGTCCAACCTCTACTTTGTTCTTTCATTGAGTATTACCCCCTCTAGTATCTCGAGATTATCACGGAACTACATAACTTCTTATGAGTTCTTCTTCAAGTATTATTTGACTTTCGCTGCATCATCATTTGACTTGATGTCATCACCGACCGATTACATCTTCATGAAATCTCTCGACAAATGTGTCATGGTCATCAGCAACATCCTGAGCTCTTCCAAGATATATATCAAATTCATGATGAGAAATACCATCCTTGCCCTTGATGATTTGTTTTATCATCTACCACTTTATTGCCTTCCGTTTGACACAAACTTGTTCGTGTTTTGTGTTATACCTTGAGTTCCTTGCTATCCAGCATTTGTTCTTCTTCACCTTGGAATATTACCACCTTTTATGTCAAGAATGTCGTGGTAATTTTACCACCTCTTGAGAATTCTTGATATAGTAATATCTCTCGCCTTTTGCGTTCTTTTCTTGGTCTCCATGTTGTTTCTAACCGGAATACCGACAAATGGTCTATGATGTGTAAACTCTAAACTTATAGCAACCCTATTGCTTTGAAGTTATTGGTCTACAGTTTCATTCTAAATCTATTGCTTATTGATTCATCATTCGAACATTGATCGTGCTACCTAGTCCAGATTCCTGGGTGCACCCTTCTATCATTGTTCAGTTGTGTATGTTTCCATCGAGCATACATCATTATATCTTTTGATCCGACAAATGATATTTCCTTGTTCACATAATTGTGGAAATCAATCCTTTGGAAATCTCGATGATTTGTTGCTGAGCCTATCAGCCACCTCCTCATCCTCTCCTTGGTTTACTGATGAACTCTTGTTTCAGAGCTCACTTCCATAGCTCATTTCTGAGAATCTCACAATGTCATCTCGTCAAATTGTGTTGCACCTTTTCTTCTCAGGCATCCTGAGTCTGAGGTAAACTGACACCAATGAAATCTGAATCTCGGTCAGATATGATGGTTGGGACATATTTCCAAGAGTTATAACATTGGTCTTTATATGACCCGGTGAGGTGGTGTCATACCTAGCCCACCTGGCCAGAGGCCCTATTGTTATAGTTCCCTTTTAGCAATGTTATCCATTCTTCCATGAGGAAACTATAAGACTTATTCCATTAGTTGTTCCTGATGGGTCCTTTGTGTATCCAAGGTCTGACCTTGCTTGGAGGCCATGTCAATGCTATCTCGAAGCATGTCACTGGTACTTTGATTTTCAACAAGAAAATTTGAAGCCCAATGCTAAATGTTTCCTGCTCAATTATCCAAACACCGTTGTATGGGTAATGTCATGAGATTCCTCTCCCCTTACCTAAAAGGGTTTTCTACGTTATATCCTGTCGTGGATATCATGCTCTGCTTATCCTTGGGAAGGATATACCCCTGGAATATGTGTTTCAACACATTTTCCTTTCCATTGTTCTGTTTAATCTAATAATCATATTTTCCTTTCCATTGGTTTGTTTGACTTTTTCTTGTGATCTATATAAACTAAGCAGTAATAATTCACTGCTTATGTAAACACCTTGGTGTACAAATCTGTCAGTAAGACCCTGTTACTATTATTGTTGACATTCCGATAACCACTGATGGACGAGAACTTTGCCTATTGGTCCGCCTCGTTCAACGAGCAGGAGATGGTTCTCTTTGTCCCTCGCCCTTGGTATCGACGTTGTTGCCGACATGACTGACATGCTATCCGCTGACATGCCTTGCTATCATGACCGTGCAAGATGTCACCGCTCCTATTTTTAACCCACATGGTGGGCCCATAACCCACAGTTCCATAGGATCAAAAACCTGACTCTCCTGAACAACCCTATTTCTAATGGTTATTCCTCACGCTTGGCTTCGAATTTAATTCATGGGCCACCTTCCTAGTGCTCTATTCTGGTATCAGACGCAATACTTACTCTCGCTGCTCTGAACCCCTTTCTCACTCTGGTTCAGACTTCGAGCAACTATCTATCCGCTTGGAACCTCTTATTGTACCTTCGTACCTTACTCTTGATGTATGCTATATGTTCAACTCGAGAGGTAATCTTATGCTCCTTCATGGGTTAACCCCCAGATTGATTCCCTCATAAGCATTCTGTCGTAGCCGAGCTGCCCCTTACCTATTCGTAAGTACGATGGAGTTCCCGAAGAAAGGATGCCGACTTCATCATGATGACCTGAAGAAGAGAAATGAAGACATCAACCTAATGGAACGACCGCTTCGAGAAGAGCAACCAAGATCGAGAACGCTCGTTAGAATTTCGTAACCAAATCGCTTCCCCGTCACTTCCCCTCTTAAATCTCGGGATGAGATTTCTTGTAGTGGAGGAGAATTGTGATGCCCGGATAATTACGCTACAGTAACCCTCCGCTAATGATGCCACGTCAACACGATTACTGTTGTTAATCTTGCGATGGTTCAAATCCCGTTCAAATTTCAAATTTAAAATCAAGTCAAACTATTAAAGTTTTCAAACCTTAAAACAAAAATGTTCGGCTTGTACCAAATAATGCATAGGTATTTATGATGGAGAAACCACATTTTATTAAACTAACTAAATACCCTAAAGTGATTAAAACAGTAGCAAAACAATTAATTAAATTTCCTTTTGCAATTAATAAAATGTTAAGATATTTTATTTAGTTGCCCAAAATTAATGGGGCAGTAGCCTAACTTTAATACTAAATCATGACTTGCTTTTATATTTTATAAAACTAAGCTAAAAGGAGACTAAAATAAAACAGTAAAAGAAAAGGAACAAAAAAAGGAGAAAAGAAATTAACCCCCCCCCC
>NC_057812.1:634595367-634608643 GCF_018294505.1 Triticum aestivum | reverse complement strand
GATCCAGATGGGGATCGGGGCGACCACGCCCCCGTGCCCCCGATGCTCCTTGCTGGGCCTCCTCCCTGCCGCTCGACTCTGGCTCGCCTTCCCTCTCCATCCTCTTCCTTGTCCCGATCTGGATCGGGAGGGGGCAACGAGCCCGACGCCCCCTCCACCTCGCCGACGCCGCCCGACGCCGTCCGTCGCCGCCCGGAGCCACCACGACGGCTTGCCTCCCCACCAGAACCTCCCCGAGCCCGGAGCTACTCGACCCCGACGCCGTCGCCACCACCACGTTGCTCGTCCCCGTCCTCCTCCCCAAAGGCACCCCCGAGCCACGCCGCCCCTCGTCCCTGCAACGTGGGTGAGCCCCCAGGCTCCGGCCTCGCTCCTTCTCTACTTATGCTGCAGCTATCGCTGCGTGTTGTCGCCGTTGTGTCCTTCCCCCGCCGTGGCCGGCATCCACGCCCGCACGTGGCCCCCTGGCCGCGCCCGCTCCCGTGAACCCTCCTGCTCCGGCTCCGCTCACTGTCGCCGCCCCCCTGCGTCCCGCCGTCGCCTGCACCGCTCCCCTGCGTGCCGCCGTCGCCTGCACCGCTCCCCAGCCTCGCCCGCAGCCTCGCGCGCTGCTCCTGCGGCTGCTTGCTGCGCTTGTGCGCCGCCGCCTGGCAGCGCCCGCCTGGGTCGTCCCGTGCCACCGCAGCCCCTCCCGCTCCTGCCTTTTTCCTTGGCCGCGCGCGCCTGCGCTACGCGCCCCCCTTGTCGTGCTGCTCCGGCGCCCTGCCGTGGCCAGTGCCCCGCCGTGGCCAGCGCCCCCTGGTAACGTGGGCGTGCGCCCAAACAGGCTAGTGCCCAGCGCCCGCATCCGCACCTGTGCGCCGGCGCCCGCTAAGGCCCCCTGACCCAATGACTTGTGGGGCCTAGCCCCTGGAACGTTTAAAAAAAGATTAAAAGAAAATAATAAAAAAAATTAATTAATTAATTGATTAATTAAATAATTAACTTAATTAATCCTGTTTAGTTAGCTAATTAACTTAATTAACCTATGTTAGTTAAACTAATAACCTAATGAGTCCTTTTAATCTATTAGGTTAGTAAAAGAGTGTATGACAAGGGGGCCCCACCCCCTGTTGACCAGTCCAAGCTTGACTGGTCAACTGGGACCCCTTGGACCCACATGTCAGCCCCTCTGGTACACTTATGTGTACCGAGAGCTGGGTGCACTTAGCAATTCACCTTTATTTCGAATTAAAATAATCTAATAATTTTAGAAAATGAATTAAAACTTTAAAAATTAATATAAAATAAACCGTAGCTCGGATGGAAAAACTTTATACATGAAAGTTGCTCAGAACGACGAGGCAAATCCGGATATGCAGCCCGTTCATCCACCTTGCATCCCTAACATAGCGAACACGAAACTTTTCCCTCTCCGGTTCATCTGCCCGAAAACGCGAAACAATGGGAATACTTTCCCGGATGTTTCCCCCCTTCGCCGGTATCGCCTATCCCTACGTTAGGTCACCCCTAGCACAACGTATTGCCGCGTCTTGCTTTGTGTTGCATTTGATTTCTCTGTTATTGATTGTGTTCCCCCTCCGTTACTCCTTTCCGGTAGACTCCGAGACCGCTGCTGATGTCCGTGTGTTCGACTACATCGAAGATGACCCCTCCTTCTTGCCAGAGCAACCAGGCAAGCCCCCCTTTGATCACCAGATATCGCCTACTCTTCTCTATACTGCTTGCATTAGAGTAGTGTAGCATGTTACTGCTTTCCGTTATTCCTATCCTGATGCATAGCCTGTCCTTGCTACTACTGTTGTTACCATTACCTGCTATCCTACTGCTTAGTATAGGATGCTAGTGTTCCATCAGTGGCCCTACACTCTTGTCCATCTACCATGCTATACTACTGGGCCGTGATCACTTCGGGAGGTGATCACGGGCATATACTATATACTTTACACAGTTACATTAAATGTGGTACTGTTCGGAGTTGGGGGCTGAAGGGGCAGGTGGCTCCATCCCGGTAGAGGTGGGCCTGGGTCCCCGACGACCCTCCACTGTTACTTTGTGGCGGAGCGACAGGGCAGGTTGAGACCACCTAGGAGAGAGGTGGGCCTGGCCCTGGTCGGCGTTCGCGGATACTTAACACGTTTAACGAGATCTTGGTATTTGATCTGAGTTAGGCCACTGGCTTATACGCACTAACCATCTACGCGGGGACAGTTATGGGCACTCGACGTTGTGGTATCAGCCGAAGCCTTCGTGACGTCAGCAACTGAGCGGCGCGCGCCGGATTGGACTGGAATGCCTACTAGGCTAGGTCTGCTTCCGGCCGCCCTCGCAACGTGCAGGTGTGCAATGGGCGATGGGCCCAGACCCCTGCGCCATAGGATTTAGACCGGCGTGCTGACCTCTCTGTTGTGCCTAGGTAGGGCTGCGACGTGTTGATCTTCCGAGGCCGGGCATGACCCAGGAAAGTGTGTCCGGCCAAATGGGATCGAGCGTGTTGGGTTATGTGGTGCACCCCTGCAGGGAAGTTAATCTATTCGAATAGCTGTGATCTTCGGTAACAGGACGACTTGGAGTTGTACCTTGACCTTATGACAACTAGAACCGGATACTTAATAAAACACACCCTTCCAAGTGCCAGATACAACCGGTGATCACTCCCTCACAGGGGGATGAGGGGAGGATCATCGGTTAGGGTTATGCTATGTGATGCTACTTGGAGGACTTCAGTCTACTCTCTTCTACATGCTGCAAGACGGAGGCTGCCAGAAGCGTAGTCTTCAAAAGGACTAGCTATCCCCCCTTATCCCGGCTTTCTGCAGTTCAGTCCACATATAATAGCCTTATTCCAGTTGATACCAATGCATACATATGTAGTATAGCTCCTTGCTTGTGAGTACTTTGGATGAGTACTCACGGTTGCTTTCTCCCTCTTTTCCCCCTATCCCTTCTACCTGGTTGTCGCAACCAGATGTTGGAGCCCAGGAGCCAGACGCCACCTTCGACGACGACTCCTACTACACCGGAGGTGCCTACTACTACGTGCTGCCCGCTGACGACGACCAGGAGTAGTTTAGGAGGATCCCAGGCAGGAGGCCTGCGCCTCTTTCGATCTGTATCCCAGTTTGTGCTAGCCTTCTTAAGGCAAACTTGTTTAACTTATGTCTGTACTCAGATATTGTTGCTTCCGCTGACTCGTCTATGATCGAGCTCTTGTATTCGAGCCCTCGAGGCCCCTGGCTTGTAATATGATGCTTGTATGACTTATTTTATTTGTAGAGTTGTGTTGTGATATCTTCCCGTGAGTCCCTGATCTTGATCGTACACGTTTGCGTGTATGATTAGTGTATGATTGAATCGGGGGCGTCACAATACGTCCATTTTGCATCATGGTTTTATATTGATATTAATACATTATGGACTGCTATTTCACTTTATGTCACAATACTTATGGCTATTTTCTCTTATTTTACAAGGTTTACATAAAGAGGGAGAATGCCGGCAGCTGGAATTCTGGGCTAGAAAAGGAGCAAATATTAGAGGCCTATTCTGCGCAACTCCAAAAGTCCTGAAACTTCACGGGACATCTTAAAAGAAATAAAGAAAAATCCTCGCCAAAGATGAAGGCCAGGGGGCCCACACCCTTCTCATGAGGGTGGGGGCGCCCCCCCTAGGGCGCGTCCCCTACCTCGTGGGCCCCCTGGTGGCTCTCCGATGCCCATCTTCTCCTATATGAGGTCTTTCGATGAGAAAAAAATAAGAAGGAACTTTTTGGTACGAGACTCTGCCGCCATGAGGCGGAACCTTGGCGGATCCAATCTAGAGCTCCGGCGGAGCTGTTCTGCCGGTGATACTTCCCTCCCAGAGGGGGAAATCATCACCATCGTCATCACCAACGCTCCTCTCATCGCGAGAGGGCAATCTCCATCAACATCTTCACCAGCACCATCTCATCTCCAAACCCTAGTTCATCTCTTGTATCCAATTCTTGTCTCAAAGTCCGGGATTGGTGCTAGTAGGTTGCTAGTAGTGTTGATTACTCATTGTAGTTGATGCTAGTTGGTTTAATTGGTGGAAGATCATATGTTCAGATCCTATATGCATATTATTACCCCTCTGATTATGAACATGAATATGCTTTGTGAGTAATTACGTTCGTTCCTGAGGACATGGGAGAAGTCTTGCTATGAGTAGTCATGTGAATTTGGTATTCGTTTGATATTTTGATAAGATGTATGTTGTCTAGCCTCTAGTGGTGTTATGTGAACGTCGACTACATAACACTTCACCATTATTTGGGCCTACAGGAAGGCATTGGGGAGTAATAAGTAGATGATGGGTTGCTAGAGTGACAAAAGCTTAAACCCTAGTTTATGCGTTGCTTCATAAGGGGCTGATTTGGATCCATATGTTTCATGCAATGGTTAGGTTTAACTTAATACTTTTGTTGTAGTTGCAGATGCTTGCAATAGAGGTTAATCATAAGTGAGATGCTTGTTCAAGTAAGAACATAACCCAAGCACCGGTCCACCCACATATCAAATTATCAAAGTATCAAACGTGAATCATATGAACATGATGAAAACTAGCTTGATGATATTCCCATGTGTCCTCGGGAGCGCTTTTCCTATTATAAGAGTTTGTTCCGGCTTGTCCTTTGCTACAAAAGGATTGGGCCACCTTGCTGCACTTTATTTACTTTTGTTACTTGTTGCTCGTTACAATTTATCCTATCACACAACTATCTGTTACCACTTATTTCAGTACTTGCAGAGAATACCTGGCTGAAAACCGCTTATCATTTCCTTCTGCTCCTCGTTGGGTTCGACACTCTTACTTATCGAAAGGACTACGATAGATCCCCTATATTTGTGGGTCATCAAGACTCTTTTCTGGCGCCGTTGCCGGGGAGTGTAGCGCCTTTGGTAGGTGGAATTTGGTAAGGAAAAATTTATATAGTGTGCTGAAATTTACTGTCACTTGTTACTATGTAAAGTAATTCTCTGAAGGGCTTGTTCGGGGTATCTTCACCCCGTCTAGTAGAGCAAATAGTTGCTCCTCAACCTACTGAACCTATTGAAAATGAAACTCCTTTTGAATTTCCTGTGGCTATGATGGAAAAATTGCTAGCTAATCCTTTTACATGAGATGGAACAAAGCATCCTGATGAACACTTAATATATGTGGATGAAGTTTGTGGATTATTTAAGCTTGCAGGTATAACCAATGATGTTTCTAAGAAGAAGGTCTTCCCTTTATCTTTGAAGGGAGACGCATTGGTATGGTATAGGCTATGTGATGAGATGAGATTGTGGGACTATAAAAGATTGAAGCTGGAATTTCATCAAAAGTATTACCCTATGCATCTTGTTCATCGTGATCGCAATTATATATATAATTTCAGGCCTCGCGAAGGAGAAAGCATCGCTCAAGCTTGGGGGAGGCTTAAATCAATGTTATATTCATGCCCCAATCATGAGCTCGAGAGATAAATAATTATGCAAAGTTTTTATGCTCGGCTTTCTGAAAACAATCGCAACATGCTCGATACTTCTTGTGCTGGCTCTTTTATGATGAAGACTATTGAATTCAGATGGAATTTATTGGATAGAATTAAATGCAACTCTGAAGATTGGGACCTCGACAAAGGTAAGGAGTCAGGTATGACACCTAAGTTTGATTGTGTTAATTCTTTTATGGATACCGATATTTTCCGTAAGTTTAGCAGTAAATATGGACTTGACTCTAAGATAGTAGCTTCTTTCTGTGAATCTTTTGCTACTTATGTTGACCTCCCTAAGGAGAAGTGGTTTAAATATCATCCTCCCATAGAAGTAAAAGTAGCTGCACCTATTAAAGTTGAAGAAAAGCCTATCACTTATAATGATCCTATTGTTCCTACTTCTTATATTGAGAAACCACCTTTCCCTGTTAGAATAAAGGATCATGCTAAAGCTTCAACTGTTGTTCATAAAAGCAATATTAGAACTTATACACCTCCTGAGCAAGTTAAAGTAGAACCTAATATTGCTAGTGTTAAAGATCTCTTGTCTGATAATATTGATGGGCATGTTATTCAGTTCGAAGGTGAAACTGCTAGAATTGCTAAACCTTGTGCTAAAGATAAACATAAACCTGTGGTAGGCGTGCCTGTTATTTCTGTTAAAATAGGAGATCATTGTTATCATGGCTTATGTGATATGGGTGCTAGTGCTAGTGTTATACCGCATACTTTATATGAAGAAATTAAGAATGAAATTGCACCTGCTGAGTTAGAAGATATTGATGTCAAAATTAAACTTGCCAATAGAGATACTATTTCAGCAATGGGAATTGTTAGAGATGTTGAAGTCTTGTGTGGGAAAACTAAATATCCTGCTGATTTTCTTGTTCTTGGTTCCCCACAAGATAGCTTTTGTCCCATTATATTTGGTAGACCCTTCTTAAATATTGTCAATGCGACCATAGACTGCACTAAGAATATTGTTACTGTTGGTTTGGATGATATGGTTCATGAGTTTAATTTCTCTAAATTTAGTAAACAACATCGTGAGGAAGAATTTCCTAGTAAGGATGAAATTATTGGTCTTGCTTCTATTGCCGTACCTCCTAGTGATCCTTTAGAACACTATTTGCTAGACCATGAAAATGGTATGTTCATGAATGAAAGAAGGGAAATAGATGAAGTATTCTTTAAACAGGAACCTATTCTAAAACACAATTTGCCTGTTGAAATTTTAGGGGATCCTCCTCCACCCAAGGGTGACCCCGTGTTTGAGCTTAAACCTTTGCCTGATAATCTTAAATATGCTTATCTTGATGAAAAGAAGATATATTCTGTTATTATTAGTGCTAACCTTTCACAGCATGAAGAGGAAAGATTATTGAAAACTCTGAAGAAGCATCATGCTTCTATTGAATATACTCTTGATGATCTTAAGGGCATTACTCCCACTCTATGTCAACATAAAATAAATTTGGAAGCAGATGCCAAACCAGTTCGTGATCCTCAATGATGTCTGAATCCTAAAATGAAAGAAGTGGTAAGAAAACAAATACTCAAGCTTCTAGAGGTAGGTATAATCTATCCCGTTGCTGATAGTGAGTGGGCAAGTCCTGTCCATTGTGTCCCTAAGAAGGGAGGTATTACTGTTGTCCCTAATGATAAAGATGAACTGATTCCACAAAGAATTATCACAGTTTATAGGATGGTAATTGATTTCCGCAAATTAAGTAAAGCTACTAAGAAAGATCATTACCCCTTACCTTTTATTGATCAAATGTTAGAAATATTATGCAAACACACAAACTATTGCTTTCTAGATGGTTATTCTGGTTTCTCTCAAATACCTGTGTTGGCTAAAGATCAATCAAAGACTACTTTTACATGCCCTTTTGGTACTTTTGCTTATAGACGTATGCCTTTTGGTTTATGTAATGCACCTGCTACCTTTCAAAGATGCATGATGGCTATATTCTCTGACTTTTGTGAAAAGATTTGTGAGGTTTTCATGGACGACTTTTCCATCTATGGTTCCTCTTTTGACGATTGCTTGAGCAATCTTGATCGAGTTTTGCAGAGATGTGAAGAAACTAATCTTGTCTTGAATTGGGAAAAGTGCCACTTTATGGTTAATGAAGGTATTGTCTTGGGGCATAAAGTTTCCGAAAGAGGTATTGAAGTTGATAAAGCCAAGGTTGATGCTATTGAAAAGATGCCATGTCCCAAGGACATCAAAGGTATAAGAAGTTTCCTTGGTCACGCCGGATTTTACAGGAGGTTCATTAAGGACTTCTCAAAAATTTCTCGGCCTCTGACTAATTTATTGCAAAAAGATATACCATTTGTCTTTGATGATGATTGTGTAGAAGCATTTGAAATACTTAAGAAAGCATTAGTCTCTGCACCTATTGTTCAGCCACCTGATTGGAATTTACCCTTTGAAATTATGAGTGATGCTAGTGATTATGCTGTAGGTGTTGTTCTAGGGCAAAGAGTTGATAAGAAATTAAATGTTATTCATTATGCTAGTAAGACTCTAGACAATGCTCGAAGAAATTATGCTACTACTGAAAAAGAGCTTTTAGCAGTTGTATTTGCTTGTGATAAGTTCAGATCTTATATTGTTGATTCTAAAGTAACTATTCAAACTGATCATGCTGCTATTAAATATCTTATGGAAAAAAAGATGCTAAACCTAGACTTATTAGATGGGTTCTCTTGCTACAAGAATTTGATTTGCATATTGTTGATAGAAAGGGAGCTAAGAACCCCGTTGCAGACAATCTGTCTTGGTTAGAAAATATACTTGATGACCCACTACCTAGTAATGATGACTTTCCTGATGAACAATTAAATGTTATAAGTACTTCTCGTAGTACTCCATGGTATGCTGATTATGCTAATTATATTGTTGCTAAGTTTATACCACCTAGCTTCACATACCAGCAAAAGAAAAAGTTTTTCTATGACTTGAGCCATTACTTTTGGGATGACCCACATCTTTATAAGGAAGGAGTAGATGGTGTTATTAGACGTTGTGTACCTGAGCATGAACAAGAACAGATCCTACGCAAGTGTCATTCCGAGTCTTATGGAGGACACCACGCTGGAGATAGAACTGCACATAAGGTATTGCAATCTGGTTTTTATTGTCCTACTCTCTTCAAGGATGCCCGTAAGTTTGTCTTGTCTTGTGATGAATGTCAAAGAATTGGTAATATTAGTAGACGTCAAGAAATGCCTATGATTTATTCACTTGTTATTGAACCGTTTGATGTTTGGGGCTTTGATTATATGGGACCTTTCCTGCCTCTAATGGATACACACATATTCTAGTTGCTGTTGATTACGTTACTAACTGGGTAGAAGCTATTCCAACTAGTAGTGCTGATCATAACACTTCTATTAAAATACTTAAGGAAGTTATTTTCCCGAGGTTTGGAGTCTCTAGATATTTAATGACTGATGGTGGTTCACACTTTATTCATGGTGCCTTCCGTAAAATGCTTGCTAAATATGATGTTAATCATAGAATTGCATCTCCTTATCACCCACAGTCTAGTGGTCAAGTAGAATTGAGCAATAGAGAGCTCAAATTAATTTTGCAAAAGACTGTTAATAGGTCTAGAAAGAATTGGTCTAAGAAACTTGATGATGCATTATGGGCTTATAGAACTGCATACAAAAATCCTATGGGTATGTCTCCTTATAAAATGGTTTATGGAAAAGCATGTCACTTACCTCTTGAACTAGAACATAAGGCTTATTGGGCTATCAAAGAGCTTAACTATGATTTTAAACTTGCCGGTGAGAAGAGATTATTTGATATTATCTCACTTGATGAATGGAGAACCCAAGCTTATGAAAATGCCAAGTTGTTTAAAGAAAAAGTTAAAAGATGGCATGACAAAAGGATACAAAAGCGTGAGTTTCATGTAGGTGATTATGTATTGCTTTACAACTCTCGTTTAAGATTTTTTGCAGGAAAACTTCTCTCTAAATGGGAAGGCCCCTATGTCATCGAGGAGGTCTATCATTCTGGTGCCATAAAAATCAACAACTTCGAGGGCACAAATCCGAAGGTGGTAAATGGTCAAAGAATTAAACATTATATCTCAGGTAATCCCATAAATGTTGAAACCAATATTATTGAAACCATAACCCCAGAGGAATACATAAGGGATACTTTCCGGAATGTTTCAGACTCCGAAAAGGAATAGGTATGTGGTACGGTAAGTACACCGACTCCAAAACAAATTTTAAGGCAATATTTCTCCGTTTTGGAATATTTAAAAAATAGAAAAATAAGTAGCAGTCCGGGGAGGACACGAGGGCCCCACGAGGGTGGTGGGCGCGCCCCCTACCTCGTGAGCACCTCGTGTGCCTTCCGGACTCCGTTTTCCTCCACGTTACGTATTTTGCTCAGTAAAATTTCATTATATATTCTCCCGAAGGTTTTTACTCCCGTATCACGCAAACCTTCTCTGTTCTTGTTTCGAGCTGTTTTCTGTCAGGGTTTTCCAGGCTAGGCATCATGTCGTCTCCCTCCTCCAACAATGGTGACAATGATGCTTGGCTAATGAAGATAGATCTGAAGAGGGAAGAACCCACGAAGGTCAACAAGGATGAAAGGATCAAGAAGGCCACGGAGGATCAAGCTCCAGCAGCAGAAGACACCCTCCAACTTGATCATAACCTTCTTACCCCAACTGAGATCGAAGCTTTCAAGATGATTGAGTTAGCTCGTATATAAAACAAGTATCTCACACAAGAAAATATCTTGTTGAAGGAGCATATTGTTGCACTCAAGGGCATTATTTGCAAGCTGGAGGACCTCTTACGCTCGATGTGCGATTATTCGTCACCTCCACCTTCTTCACCGACAAAGGAGATATAATCACATGGGTATGGGCACTCCCCTTGGCAACTGCCAATCTTGGGGGAGGTGCCCCGGTATCGTATCACAATCACAACTCTTATCTTTACTATTTTTCTTAGTTCGATCCTATTAGTAGTATCTTGATCTAGTAGAATAAAGTTTATGGCATGATCTAGTTTTGAGTTTTGCTTTATGATCTCTCTATGTAATCGAGTCCATGAGTTATATATAATAAAGATTAGTGTTGAGTCAAGGGCTTGATTATTTTGCCATGATCTTGGGTGAATAAAAGAAAAGAGAAAAAGAATAAAAAGAAACAAAAAGTTCATATTGATCTTATTGAGAGTAATGACTTCACATAGAAAGAGTATGATGATTAAAAGTTGTTGGGAGTTGGCAGATATAGCTTTGGTCATTGTTGCAATTAATAGGAAGTAATAAGGAAAGAGAGGTTTTCACATATAGATATATTATCATTGACATCTTTTATGATTGGGATCACTCATTAAAATATGACATGCTAAAGAGTTGATGTTGGACAAGGAAGACAACGTAATGAGTTATGTCTTTCTTATATCTGAGATAAAGTATGTTTTCATGGTTCCTCAAACTTGTTGAGCTTGCCTTCCCCCTCATGCTAGCCAAATTCTCAGCACCAAGTAGAAATACTAGTTGTGCTTCCAAATATCCCTAAACAAGTTTTTCCATGAGAGTCCACCATATCTACCTATGGATTGAGTAAGATCCTTCAAGTAAGTTGTCATCGGTGCAAAGCAATAAAAATTGCTCTAAATATGTATGATTGATTGGCGTGGGAGAAATAAGCTTTATACGATCTTGTGATGTGGAAGTAATAAAAGCGACGGACTGCATAATAAAGGTTCATATCACAAGGGGCAATATAAAGTGATGTTCTTTCGCATTGAGATTTTGTATATCCAACCATAAAAGCACATGGCAACCTCTGTTTCCCTCTGCGAAGGGCCTATCCTTTATTATTATCTTCTACCTTATGCAAGAGTCACGGTGATCTTCACCTTTCCTTTTTCATTTTATACTTTGGCAAGCTCAGCATGTTGGAAAGAACATGATATATATATATATATATATATATATATATATATATATATATATATATAACATGATATATATATATAGTGTTACTATTCATCACCCAGGATGCAGAATAAGTTATTCTTCATCCGAGGTAATCTTATGATCGCTTTCTAAATAAATTATGTTTAGAATATAAATAGTTATGTGCAGATTGATTCAATATGTAAAATTTGGTTTTAAAAAAATAAAAAATAGTTATAAGACCAGAAAAATCACATTTTATGTATGTTTTAGACTATGTTTTTACATTCATAATTTTATGTAACGTAAAATATTTTTTACGGCGAGTACATATTTTCTTACATTCTCTTTTTATGTATGAAATAAGACAAAATTTATTAAACATAAAAATACGGTGCATTGATCTCAAAATAGAGAGGGGTGAAGAATAACTATTCCTCAACCAGGGTGATGAATAGCGTGACCCTATATATATATACCTACTAATAAAGGGAATAGGCATTCTTGGTTTGGTTCAGTCCAACTATTAAAGGGAATAAATATTTTTGGTTTGGTTCAGTCCTTTTCATTTCGATGGGCCTTTTATGGGCTTCATCAAGTCCGCAAAAATAATTAGGTCAAAATAAATTAACATTGTGGGAATTTAAACGTGACCTCCTATCTGGATCTTCGATGCAACAACCTATCCGTCATTCACATTTACTAAATTCCAACTCGCTCTAAATATATGAGTGACAGTCCTCAGGTTTAAGCAAATGAGCTAATTAAAGAAAGGATTGTGGACTTAAATAAAATATTTAAATGGATGTGGCTAATTAAAAAAGGATTATGGGTAAACCGGTGGAATAATTAAAAGAAACATTGTGGTCTTAATAAATAGAATTTTCAAATAGATGAGGCGAATTAAAGGAAGGACTTGAGGTAAAAAGGTAGAATAGTTAAAAGGAAGGATCTGCATGCTTCAATGTGTTGGGGATATTAAATTAGAAAAGAAAGGATTTGATTCCCGACTAAAACGGGTGAGGACGTCACGGTCACTAAAGGAAGGATTATACTTAGATGGAATCAGTGGGAGATTATGCCCAACAAAGAAAATATGAACACGGCTAAATTGCATCGTGTTTTTTATGTTCATTTAGTAGAAGGAGCGTTGCAACATTTTTTTCATACTAAATCCGGTGCTGTGGGACATTATACTTGCACAAAACATCATTTTTTTCCGTTACAATGCACGGGCATATGTGCTAGTGCATGCACAATTAACCAGAACTGCAAAAATCAGATCATAACTATGCAGAGTTGACACGTGTAACACAAAAATAGCAGTCCGGCCGGGCCGTATAGGCTTTTTAAGAAAATGTCTACCTTGTAGCTAGCCTCAGGCTTTGCAGCTCCAGCCCTTCCCGTAAAATCTCCAGACTTGTCAAGAGATATGCAGTATACAACGCAGGATCCATATGCAACCATCCATCCATCGGCTGGTTTGCAGCTGCATGCGCCAATTAGTTCTTATTCACTAGTAGAAAAAGAGTCAAATGTGAAGCACATTAGTGTCGGTTTGATTTTGGCCCGGTACTAATGGTACCATTAGTGCCGGTTCGAATGGATTTGCATTAATGCCGGTTCGTGTTGAACCTTTAGTACCGGTTCGTGGCACGAACCGGTACTAAAGGGGTGGTGGCAGGCTGGCGTCAGGCCGGGGCCCCATGATCACCTTTAGTACCGGTTCGTGGCACAAACCAGTACTAAAGGTCTAACCTTTAGTACCGGTTCGTGCCATGAACCGGTACTAAAGGGGTCTGACCTATAGTACCGGTTTG
>NC_057812.1:634587077-634595024 GCF_018294505.1 Triticum aestivum | reverse complement strand
AAACTTCAAAAAATAAAATCCTTCGAGAGGTAGTTATATTACTACATCTACTAGTTAGGAAAATTTGAAAACTACAATTTGGACATGTTTTGCAAAAAGTGTAGGGAAAATGTAAAACGGCTATAACTTTTGCATACGATGTCGGAAAAAACGTATAATATATCAAAAAATTCAGCACGAAAATCCGCATCAGATGGAGACCGCCTACGGCCTGTTTGGAATTTTTTAGAATCCTCAAATTCCAAAAGGAAAAAAAGATATGGTCAAATTTCAGTTTTTTTAAAAATTGGTTAAATCTGGTCAAACTACTCATTCAAGAAGTATTAATGTTACTACATAATTATTCAAGAATATTAGTGTTACTAAGTAATTATTTCAATTTTTTGAATTTTGGTCAAATCTGGTCAAACTATGGTCAAACTGTGGTCAAACTATGGTCAAATTTATTCAAGAAATATTAGCGTTACTAAATAATTACTGTTTTTAGAATAATAGTTTCAAACTCAAATGGTGAAATGTGTGACTTCATGCTCAAGCTAAACTCCTGAGGGTTAATAGGATTGACATCTTATTATTGTCAGGAAAACAACAAGTGCAGACTTGGAAACGAAGGAGAATAGAACCTGAAAGTTAAGCGTGCTCGGGCTGGAGTAGTGAGAGGGATGGGTGACCAGTCAGGAAGTTAGATGATTTGGAATGAGTGATCCACACTTGAGCAGTTAAGAGAGGTGATTAGAGACTAAATCATCAAATAATTCAGAAAAATTAAAAATCGAAAAAAAATCAAAAAAAAATTCCAATTTTTTTTTAAAATTTTCAAAAAAAACCCTTTAGTACCGGTTGGTAACACCAACCGGTACTAAAGGTCCCCCATACCAGGGCGCGAGCTGACGCCACGTGGTGGCACTTTAGTGCCGGTTCGTGCCGAACCGGTACTAAAGGGGGGGGGGGGCTTTAGTGCCCACCCTTTAGTGCCGGTTATGAAACCGGCACTAAAGGCCCTTACGAACCGGCGCTAAAGCTCCGTTTTCTACTAGTGATTACGTATCTCAAGTTTGAATATCACATCTGCTATCAAGCAGTACAACCTACAACATATATTTACCTTATGGTTGTAGCCATGTTTCTCCAAGATCCTGATTGTCAGCCCAGTGCCTCCGCTGGCCGGAGCAGCGAGATCTCACATGCTGCTCCGTCGAGCTTGGCCACCCTTGCTATGCTCATGACGTTGGCGATGGGAGGAAGGACGCATGTGCTGCGTTGACTTCAAGAGTTGACGATAGTGCGCATATCATACCTGCCATGCGCGTTCGTCCATCAGAGTGGTAGCTGACGCCAAGTTCCCCGCACGTCATGGCGGAGGTGGTGCTACGGGCCTAAATGGTGCAACAGGGGCCATCCATAAGGACATGATGGAGCCGCGCTGCCACACGCACCCGTGCCGCTCGCCGGTCGATCGTGCTCCACCACCGCAGACATGCCTAGGTGGCCGCACCGAGAGAAGCGACGTCGGGGCCAAGAGCCGCAGCCTGTAGCCGCCTTGATCCAAGGAGCTGGGAGGATCCGCTGCCGCCGCATGTAGTGGTGTCGTGCATCTGGACTGGTTGTGCTTGCCGAGCCCACTGCCGCCGGCGTGTGGTGGCATATAGTGTCTCTGGTCTGGATATGCTTGCCGAGTTCTCTGGCTGGTTGTGCCATGCCATGGCTGGTGGGCTCGCTACACTAATGCATATTGTGTCGCTTTGTGGCTGGAGGGCATCTCAACACCGGGATGTTGCGCCCATTGCGTCATGCCGTCATGGTAGACTACTGATCCTTCTGTCGATTTGTTGCCGGCTGGCTACTGGAGTAACGACGGCGGTTGCTCTCCTGGATGAGATGAAGAAGAACTGATGGAAAGACAGGAAATCGGCTCATTGGCTCACCTTCTGTTCCTTTTCTTCTCTGTTCTAAGATTATCTCCCCTCTGAAGGCAACCGCTGGAAGATCTTGGTTGCTAGCAGGCCTTTCTCCGCGGCTCGCCTGCGAGGTTGCTTCTTAATTCGATATGAATTTTGATTTTGCTAACCACATGTCCCATGCGGTAGGTTGCTTCTTTATTTATTACGTATACGGTAGCAGAACCCGTTTTTGTAACAATCGGGCACTCGGTATTCAGTTCTTTTTTTGTGCGTGTGCGTAGGCCCATCACGGACGCCGATTAAAGAAAAGGATGACCGCCTGGAGACAATATTTAATACCACCTCGAATATGTTTTAAATTCAAACTGAAAGCGTAAAATTATTGGAAGAAGCGTATTGTGACGGTGAACCCACGGAGTCAATCCGTACTTTATTATTAGGGAAAGATTATAGGGAGAGATATGTAATAAAATAAGATATAAATATAGGTTCAGTTTTGCATTCTTATAGAAAACATAGGTTTAGTTTTGCATTCTTATAAAAAATAGAACTGAGTTGTGCGTCGTCTTGAAAAAGCAAACATAACTTGGGCTGCTGATGTTATAGACAAGCTAGGTTGGGAGGCCCAGAGGCCGCTTGATACCTGCTGGATCCAAAAAATGTTGAAACATGTCGCGGGCTGTGTCGTGGTTCTAACTCTGTCAGTGATGTAGGGGGGTATGTATGGAGAGGCTAGATCTTAGCTATGGAGGAGTTGTAAGCACACGAGGATTACGAGTTCAGGCCCTTCTCGGAGGAAGTAACAGCCCTACGTCTCGATGCCCGGAGGCGGTCGACTGAATTATGTGTGTATGAATAACAGGGGTGCCAACCCTTGATACTGAGGAGGGGGTGGCTTATATAGAGTTCGCCAGGCCCCTCCAGCCCTCAGTAATGCAAGGTTTAAAGTAAATTAAGACTAGGGGTTACTGGTAACGCCCCTAATAAAGTGCTATGATGACCATAAAAGCTACTTAATGACCGACCGTTTGCGTGCAGGGTGACTTTAGATCTCCTGGCAGTCGAGTGGTAGGAATTTGGTCGAGTGATTGCTTCGTGGTCGAGTGTCTTGAATCTGTCGAGTGGGATACCTCCAAGTCGATTGAAAGGTGACTTCTTCTAGGGATGTCCTTGGGTAGGGTACTTAGGACAGGTCCATGCCCCTATCCTAAGTACATAGCTTCATCATTAGCCCCCGAATGGATCGAGGTTCGAGTGGGGAAGGAGTTGGGGATCTTTCCGACTAGTTCTTCATGTTATATGAACGTCTTGTTTTGGATCAATTGTCACGGATGACGTCGTCAACTTCTTTCAGTCGCCTTGATCCATTCTTGGCCTCTTGTCGAGTGAATTTCTTTACTTGTGAAGTTCCGAGTGACGGTGTGAAAGGGATCTTCTATTTGACGAGTTGTTCTGCGGCCTGCGGATTTTGTGGGATTTGAATTTCGGGAAGCGCGCGGGACGGGGGCGGCCGCAGTAATCGGATGGGATAGGACGAAAGCTCCTCGATCCCCGCGCCACCTTTTTCGCCACGTATCGCGCGCGCGCCTGTTGCGGGATTTGACGGGATTGCCTGGGCCTACCAGTCAGCCACTCGGGAGCGACCTCTTATAAGCTGCCGGCTCGGGACCCCCGAATAGTGCGCCTTCACTTTTCCCCCTTCCTTCACAAGATCCTCCGCCACCTCCGCTCCCACCTTGGTGCCGTAGGTCTGTTCGAGCTTCGCCGGCAACGATGGTGAAGGAGCAGACGTCGGCTCTGGAGCGCGCGAAGAAGGCAGCGGTGCAGGGGAAGGGGAAGAAGTCCACTCGGGGCGGATCTTCCTCGAGGACTGCTCTGCCCAAGGATTGGATCCAGGGCGACTGGATGCCGTCGGTGATTCGGCAGGATGATCTCGATGATCTGGTCGAGGGGGGATTCATTCCCCACGAATCTGCACGCCTCCCGGGGAAAGAAGTCGAACCCCAGCCTCTTGATGGTGAGTGCATCCTCCTCGCCACCCACATCGATCGTGGATTCTCTCTGCCTCCTCATCCTTTTTCTCGGAGCTTCTTGAACTTATTCGGAGCGCAGCTCCATCACTTTACTCCCAATTCTATTGTGTATCTTGCTGCTTTCGTTTCCTTGTGTGAAAACTTCTTGGGTTGCCGCCCCCATTGGGGACTCTTCAAGCACATCTTCACTTGCCGCTCTCAGTCGGTCAAGAAGGCCAAGTAGAGTGACGAACGGACGCAGGTGATCCAGCTGTGCGGGGGCCTGGCGATCCAGATGAGGGGAAAAAGTTCCTTTCCGTCTATCACTTTTCCCGAGTCAGTCCGTGGGTGGCAGTCGACTTGGTTTTACTGTAAAGACCAGGTGACCCCAGGATAGTCGATTGGGCTTCCCCCTTTTTCTCTGAATCGAGCACAAAAACCTGCCTCTCTGAAAGTGACGCCGGAGGAAAAGGCGCAAGTCAAGGTGCTGGTCGGTCGAGTGGTTCAGCTTGTCCGTGAGGGTGTGACTGGCATGGACTTGTTGGAAGTCTTCCTTCGGAGGCGCATCCAACCGCTTCAGGCTCGTGACCACCCGATGTGGCTGTACTCGGGTCTCGAAGACACCACTCGGATTCACCCAGAGGAGGTCACTGACGAGATGTTGGAAGGGTAGCTGTCGAGTATCATAGGGAACAAGGACAACCCCCAAGGGGCCAGGAGGATTCCTCCACTCGACCAAACATACGAAGTGGACAAGGTCTGACCTTGCGTTTCCGACTGTGATCTTGCTTTCTTTATTTGTTCTATTTGGATCAGTCGATTGACTTTTGTCTCATTTGTTGTCCTCTAGGCCACTACTGAGATGTACTCGACACCCAATGGAGCACAGGAGCAGGCCGAGGAAGGAGAGGCGAGCGGAGGTGAAAGTAGAGACGAGGGAGAAGAGTGGGAATCTGACGGCGAAGGAGAGGGGGATGACGATGACGACTCCAGTGAAGAGGAGGAGGAAGAAGTCGAACCTCCCCGCTCGGAACGGTGATCCAAGCTTACACACGACCCTGCGTGGGAACATGGTAAGGTGACTGTCCCTGTTGGGCAGTCGTCAAAGCGCCCTCGGACCTCATCTCCAGCGCCGACAGAAAAGCTCCCAAGCACCCACGCGCGATGCCGTCCAAGCCGCCCAAGGCTCTGCCCAAGATGAAGATGACTGTCCCCACCATTTCTGGATAATAGTAGAATTTGTTTTCCTTTGTCGAACGTGACGGACTCTTGGTCGACTCATTGAATAAGCTGACTGACTTCCAAAATTTGCAGTGCTGCCACCTCGGAGATCTCCGCCAAGGACGATGATCAAGAGATGGAAGACGATGTTACCTCCAACCCCGGTACGATTACTAATGCTCTGCTTTTAGTCGACTGCAAATCCGCCTTTGCTTTTTGCCCGTCGATTGGATTTTTCTTGTAGCTCCTCCTCATGTCATTGACCTCCCTGATGATGACGATGAAGTGCCGCTGAGGGCGCGAAGGAACAGGAGGGCGTCGACTGGCAAGACCTCACAAACTACTCGGCCGCCCGAGGCCGCAATCCGGGAGGGTGGTGATACCACTCGTGTTTCTGTGACCTTCGCTAAACCTCTGACGAGTGTCCGGCCTTCGACGTCGCCTACAAATCCGCCTTCGCTTTTTGCCACACACCACGTCCCTGAGGAACAAGTGGGTGTCGCTAAAGAGGCTATACGCCAGGCGGGGATCATGATGGAGCAAGTGAAGGTGGTTCGGGAAGCCAGCCAAGCAGCTTATGACGCGAGCTCAGCTCTTCAGAGCAACGTCCAGGTCAGTCGATTCACCGCTTGTTCTGTTAGGATATGCTATCTGAAGAATCTCTTTTCCGAAGATCTTTATATCTGTACGCCCACTGGGTGTGTCTATTAATATTTTTGACGAGCGTGGGCACGGTAAGTGCACCCACTGGGTGTAGTCCCCGAGACTATGGTGGACTGCTGGCAGTCGACTGTAGTCTTTATATTGTGTTGCTTTAGCTGAACTTCTTCACTCGGTCTGGTCAGGCCATGTCGAATGGAACTGTACACGGTCGGCTGCGGGCAGTCGATTTTTTTTGTCGAACTAGTGGGGGCATGCTGAGTGCACCCACTGGGTGTAGTCCCCGAGACTACTGTCGAATGTTTTTGATTCGGCTGTAGTCTTAGAAACGCCATCATTGTCTCTTGGTTACTCAGAAGCAACTTATCTTGGATGTCTGTCGACTGATTTTTTGTAGAAATCCTGCGAACTTGTGGCTCGCTACACTGAGTTGGAGAACAAACAGATCCAGCTGAACCTTGACTTGAAGCTTGCTCAGGAGAACTTGCAGAAGGCGAGGGACGAAGCAAAAGGTATGGCTGGTGAGCTTTTGTCGACTGTCCTTTCTTTCTGGCCGTCCTCGATGTTGATCTCACTTACTGTTTCGCAGACAAAATGGAGGAGGCTCTGAAGAAGAAGGATCAAGACCTTGCCGAAGCGCAGAAGGAGGCCCTGAACAAAATGAAGCTTGCTGAAGAAAAACTGGCTTCAGTCGGTACTCTTGAAAAGGAAAACTCCAGGCTGAAAACTGCTCTCGACACGGCTAATCGAGAGGTCAGCCATCTGAAGAATGGCAATATAGCTATGAATGACAAGGCAAGTGAACTGGCGGGGAAGAGGAACGATCTGGAGGCTTATCTCGGTGGACTCGCCAAGAAGCTATTCGTCATGCTCGAGGGTAATTACTCCGGCCCGACTGACTTGCAGTTACCAAATCTGCGTAGAGCCACTGACTTATCCTTGAATTGTGTTTACAGAATTCTGCCAGAACTTCGAAGAGGAGACCAGTCGAGTGGAGACAGACTTGGACCCCATCAATTCGCCAGTGAAGGACGAGGCTGCTATGAACGTGCTCCGACTGGAATCTCGTGTTGCCGGCGTTGTTGACTATCTTGCTCGGTTGAAGGTTGCGATGTCACGGATCGATACGTCGCTCTGGCCTAGGACGACGCTTCAGAATGACCTCGAGTCCCTGATGACTCGACTGAATGAAGTCCCAGGTCGAGTGGCGGAATGGAAGAAATCTTCTGCTAGATGTGGCGCTGACGTCGCTCTGTCTCTGGTCCGCGTCCACTGCAAGGAGGCGCGAGAAGAAAAGTTGGCCGCCATCCAAGTTGCCAATACCAGGAAGCACAACTTTCAAGACTTCATGGAGACTTTCATTGCTGCTGCCACTCGCATTGCAGACGGGATCGACTTGGACGAGTTCGTCGCCCCTTCCAGTCCTCTGCATGAGGAATAAAAACTTTTATGCTTCACTTTAAATTTGCCTCGAAATGCCGAGTGGATTTTGTAACCGTTAAACTCTATCAAGCTGGAGGCTCGAGTACTTTGATCTGCGGTCTAGAGCCTTTGGATCTTATCTGAACTTGATTTATCGTTGAATATCTTCATGAATTATCTGTCAAGTGGAACTTGTTCTTCACTCGAAATAACTTTGTATTTGTGGTGCAACTCCGAAGGAGAAGGTAGCAGTCGATTTGCACCTTGTCGTCCTTGCGGATTGGGATGTGTTCCGTACTTAGGCAAGCACTGGGCTGCAGCTAAGCCTCCGAGTGGAAGGTCTGCTCTCCATTCGGTAGGATTTTAAAAACTTAGGCGAGTACTGGACTGCAGCTAAGCCCCCGAGTGGGAGGTCTGCTCTCCACTCGGTAGGATTTTCTCAAACTTAGGCGAGTACTGGACTGCAGCTAAGCCCCCGAGTGGGAGGTCTGCTCTCCACTCGGTAGGATTTTTTCAAACTTAGGCGAGCACTGGACTGCAGCTAAGCCCCCGAGTGGGAGGTCTGCTCTCCACTCGGTAGGATTTTTTCAAACTTAGGCGAGTACTGGAATGCAGCTAAGCCCCCGAGTGGGAGGTCTGCTCTCCACTCGGTAGGATTTTTTTCAAACTTAGGCGAGTACTGGACTGCAGCTAAGCCCCTTGAGTGGGAGGTCTGCTCACCACTCGGTAGG
>NC_057812.1:634553963-634586842 GCF_018294505.1 Triticum aestivum | reverse complement strand
ACACTTAGGCGAGCACTGGGCTGCAGCTAAGCCTCCGAGTGGGAGTCTGGCTCACCACTCGATAGGATTTTTAAACACTTAGGCGAGCACTGGGCTGCAGCTAAGCCTCCGAGTGGGAGTCTGGCTCGCCAATCGGTAGGATTTTTAAACACTTAGGCGAGCACTGGGCTGCAGCTAAGCCTCCGAGTGGGAGTATGGCTCGCCACTCGATAGGATTATTAAACACTTAGGCAAGCACTGAGCTGCAGCTAAGCCTCCGAGTGGGAGTCTGGCTCACCACTCGGTAGGATTTTTTTTTACAAACTTAGGCGAAGCGGATTCGCAGCTAAGCCACCCACTGGGGGATTTCACACGCAAACGAAAGCAACAACAATTATAGGAAAATTTTTAACACTCTTGTCTTTGATAAATACACTACAGAAGTTTTTCTTATTACATCTCATCCGAGTGAGAATTCAAGTGTGAAAGGGGCGGAGCAGTTCTGCATTCCAAGCTCGTGGCTCATCGATCTGGCGATCGACATTGTAAAGGTGATACGCTCCATTGTGGAGGACTCTGGTGACGATGAAGGGACCTTCCCAAGTAGGAGTGAGCTTGTGTGGTTTCTGTTGATCCACTCGGAGGACCAAATCTCCTTCTTGGAAGGCTCGACTCTTCACATTTCTGGCATGGAATCGACGTAAGTCTTGCTGATAAATGGTCGATCGGATCATAGCCATTTCTCTTTCTTCTTCCAAGAGGTCGACTGCGTCTTGCCGAGCTTGTTTTGCTTCATCTTCGGTATAAAGCTCGACTCGGGGTGCGTTGTGAAGTAGATCACTTGGCAGGACTGCTTCCGCTCCGTAAACCAGAAAGAACGGAGTTCTTCCAGTCGACCGATTCGGGGTGGTCCTCAATCCCCACAGAACTAACGGAAGCTCATCGACCCAAGCGCCTGCTGCGTGCTTGAGATCACGCATTAGCCGAGGCTTTAGTCCTTTGAGAATTAGACCATTTGCCCTTTCTGCTTGTCCATTCGACTGGGGGTGGGCGACCGATGCGTAGTCGACTCGTGTGCCTTGAGAGGCGCAAAAAGCTCTAAACTTGTCTGAATCAAAGTTTGACCCATTGTCGGTGATGATGCTATGTGGGACTCCATATCTGAATGTTAACTCTCCGACGAAACTGATAGCAGTGCAAGCATCAAGATTCTTGATAGGCTTAGCTTCAATCCATTTGGTAAACTTGTCGACTGCCACAAGCACATGTGTGAAACCGCTCCTGCCTGTTCTCAATGGGCCAACCATGTCCAGTCCCCAAACAGCGAAGGGCCAGACGAGTGGAATGGTCTTCAGGGCTGATGCAGGCTTGTGCGACATGTTGGAGTAGAACTGGCACCCTTCACACTTGTCGACTATCTCTTTTGCCATTTCATTCGCTCTTGGCCAGTAAAATCCCGCTCGGTATGCTTTAGCCACAATTGTCCGAGAGGACGCATGATGACCACAGGTCCCCGAGTGGATATCATCAAGGATTATCTGACCTTCTTCTGGTGTTATACACTTCTAACCGACTCCAGTCGCGCTTTCTCTATACAACTGTCCCTTTATGACTGTAAAGGCCTTGGATCGAAGGACGATCTGTCGAACCTCTTCTTCGTCCTCCGGGAGTTCCTTTCTTAGGATATACGCGATGTACGGTATCGTCCAGTCAGGGGTGATTGCCAAAACTTCCATGATTAGGTCGACCACTGCCGGAATTTCAACTTCAGTCGGATCTGTGGCACTCTTTGGCTGTGGGGCTTCATCTGTAAAAGGATCTTCTTGGACTGATGGCGAGTGGATGTGTTCCAAAAACACATTGCTGGGGATGGCTTCTCTCTTGGAGCCTATCTTTGCCAAATCATCAGCCGCTTGATTTTTCAGTCGGGGGATGTGATGAAGCTCTAACCCCTCGAATTTCTTCTTTAACTTTCTAACTGCATTGCAATAACCAGTCATAGCTAGACTTCTGATGTCCCATTCTTTCATCACCTGATTAACCACCAAATCTGAGTCGCCATAGACCATGAGGCGATGGACGCCGAGTGAAATGGCCATGCGCAACCCATACAAAAGTGCTTCATATTCTGCTTCGTTATTGGAGGAATCGAAGTGAATCTGGAGAACATATCTGAGCTTATCTCCTCGGGGGGAAACCAATACTACCCCAGCACCGGAACCATTCAGCATCTTAGATCCATCGAAGAACATGGTCCAGTGCTCTGAGTGAACTTGAGTTGGAAGTTGCTGTTCGATCCACTCGGCGACGAAATCTGCAATTACTTGGGACTTGATAGCTTTCTTTGCCTCAAACTTGATATCTAGGGGAAGAAGTTCAATCGCCCATTTGGTCACTCGACCAGTTGCATCTCTGTTGTGCAAAATCTCTGATAGTGGAGCGTCGCTGATGACTGTAATGGAATGATCAGAGAAGTAATGTGCAACCTTCTTCATGGTCATATAAATCCCATATACAAGCTTCTGGTAATGAGGATATCTTTTCTTTGAAGGAGTCAAAACTTCAGAAACATAATATACTGGGCGCTGAACTTTGAAGGCCTTTCCTTCTTCTTCCCGCTCGACCGTAAGTACTGTACTGACAACTTGTCCTGTGGCTACAATGTAAATCAGCAAAGGCTCCTTGCTGATTGGGGCAGCAAGCACCAGCTGGGTGGAGAGCAGAGCTTTGAGCTCTGTAAACGCTGCATCAGCTTCTGGAGTCCACTCGAACTTGTCGGACTTCTTCATCAATCGGTAAAGAGGCAATGCCTTTTCACCGAGGCGAGAGATGAATCGACTTAAAGCGGCCAAGCATCCTGTAAGCTTCTGGACGTCATGCACACACACAGGACGTTTCATCCGGAGTATAGTACCAATTTTTTCAGGATTGGCATCGATTCCCCGTTCGGAAACGAGAAAACCGAGTAACTTCCCACCCGAAACTCCGAACGTGCACTTCGACAGATTGAGCTTGATATCATACCTCCTGGGGTTGGCAAAGATTTCAGCAAGGTCAGTCAGCAGGTCGGAACCCTTCCGTGACTTGACCACAATATCATCCATGTATGCCTCCACATTCTAACTGATTTGAGTGAGCAAACACTTCTGAATCATCCTCATGAACGTGGATCCGGCATTCTTGAGGCCGAACGACATGGTGACAAAACAGAAGCACCCGAATGGAGTGATGAAAGCTGTTTTGATCTCGTCGGGCCCGTACAGACGGATCTGATGGTACCCGGAATAGGCGTCTAGGAAAGACAAATGCTCACATCCCGCAGTCGATTCGACTATCTGGTCGATGCGGGGGAGAGGAAAATGATCTTTCGGGCAGGCCCGATTGATATGCTTGAAATCAATGCACATGCGAAGTGACTTGTCCTTCTTGGGGACCATGACAACATTGGCGAGCCACTCGGAGTGGTAAATTTCTCGGATGAACTCCGCTGCTAAGAGCCGAGCCACCTCCTCGCCAATGGCCTTCCTCTTCTGGACGGCGGACCGTCGAAGATGTTCTTTCACAGGTTTAAATTTTGGGTCGACTCGTAGCCGGTGCTCAGCCAGCTCCCTGGGAACTCCAGGCATGTCATCAGGCTTCCATGCGAAGATGTCCCAGTTCTCACGGAGGAACTGGATGAGCGCTTCTTCCTATTTGGAGTCGACCATCGTTGAGATGTGAGTCGGAGCAGCGTTTGGATCAGTCGGGTGAATGTGAACTGCCTTCGTTTCACCGGACGACTGAAAAGCTGATTCTGAAGCAGGCTTCTTAGCTCGTAGCAACTCACTCGGATCTGCAGTCTTCTGATACTCTTGCAGCTCGACCACCGCCATCTAAGCGTCAGCAATCTTTGAGCCTTTCTGAAAACACTCTTCTGCTTTCTTCCGATTGCCTGTAACAGTGATCACACCTTTGGGACCAGGCATCTTCAATTTGAGATACACATAACATGGTCGAACCATGAAGCGTGCATAAGCTGGCCTTCCCAAAATAGCGTGATAAGCACTTCGGAAATCCACAACTTCGAATGTCAACTCTTCCTTGCGATAATTCTTGGAATCACCGAAAACCACATCAAGAGCAATTTGGCTGAGTGACTCGGCTTTCTTCCCAGGAATGACTCCATGGAAACTCATGTTACTGGTGCTGAGCCTGGACATCGGAATGCCCATCCCTTTCAATGTTTCTGCATACAGTATGTTCAAACCGCTGCCTCCATCCATCAGGACTTTGGTCAGTCGAGTGCCTTCGACAACTGGGTCGACCAGCAGAGCTTGCCTCCCAGGGGTGGCAATGTGCTTAGGGTGATCAGACTAGTCGAATGTGATGGCAGTCTGGGACCACTTTAGATAATTGGGTGTTGCCGGAGCAACCATATTTACCTCACGGTTAATAACCTTCAGTCGACTTTTGCTCTCAACATCAGAAAAAATCATCAGGGTGGAATTGACCTGGGGGTACCCATCGTCACTATCTTCCTTGTCCTCAACTTTGTCCGACTCCTTTTCCTTATCTTTGGACTGCTTGCCCTGAAACTGCTGGATCAGAAGCCGACACTGTCGAGTGGTATGCTTTGGGTAAATGAGTTTACCCTCTCCATCTTTCTTGGTGTGGATGTGACATGGTAGATCCAAAACATCATTTCCATCTTGGTCTTTAACTTTCTTGGGGTTCCAAGGTCCTTTGGGTTTTCCCTTAAATTTTGTCTCGGTTACGGCCAGGGCCTCCCCAGGAGCGGCTGGCTCGGCTTTTCGCTTCTGTTTCCGACTGGGATTTCCTCCGGTTTCCTGGGCGACTGCTTTATGCTTGCCACTCCGGAGTCGATCCTCATCTTCACCATTAGCGTATTTGGTGGCAACCGAACTTCAGATTCAATTCTCTGTACTTAACGCCTTCTTTAAAGGCACAAACTGCTTGATGATCCGGTACATTTTCAACTGTGTGATGCAATGTGATCCACCTATGGATGTAATCCCTCAGAGTTTCATTCGGTTTCTGCATGCAAGACCGCAATTCCGTAAGGCCTGCAGGTCGCTTGCATGTTCCTTCAAATGTGGTGACAAAACACTCGGGAGAGATCCTCCCAAGTGTAAATGCTGCTGGGTGCTAACTGATTCAGCCACGCTCTGGCCGAGCCTTCTAACATGAGAGGCAGGTGCTTCATGGCTACCTCATCGTTCCCACCGCCAATCTAGACAGCCACTCGGTAATCTTCGAGCCAAGTATCGGGCTTGGACTCACCGGTGAACTTACTAACTCCAGTCGCCAACCTGAAGTTGGGAGAAATTACAGCGGCTCTGATGGCTCGACTGAAACACTCCGACCCTGAAACATGTACTCTGCTACTGGTAGGCGCATCTCTGTCGTGGCCTTCTCGGTGAGCTCTATTCCTGTCGACCAAACCTTGAACGAGAATGGATCTCGCATCAAAGCCTGGTTCCCTGGGGTCGACTAGAATTCTCCGCCCAACACTATGAGGGCGTCTGTCAACCTGCTATCGAGGCACATATGATCCACTCCTCGAGGGAGGGGTTGGCACTCGACGTCGATCATCATGATAGAATCGGTGATCATACTGCTCATTCCTTCCGTACTGATCACGCCGGTCTCCACGTCCCTCATGCCTCGGAGGTGATCTTGGGCTGTGAGCCGACTGGACTGTATCCGCTGCAACGAATCGACTGTGGATCCTGTTCCGCGACTGAGAAACAACGGAATTCTGGTCTCCCGCTGCCCGGAGCAACGCTCTGATTTGCAACAAGCCTCTGCCAGCCTCTGACTGGGAGGGCTGAATCGACTCTGCTATATGGGCCGCAGCGGCCAAATTCTGAATCGGAGTACGATATACCTGCGGGGGCGGAAAGAGTTGATGTCGACTGGATTCTGGAGCCCGTTGACGCGCTCGCTCGTCGAGTATTCGCTGGAGATTCTCCAGTCGAGTGCGCTCGGCCAAGTTAGCCAAGCGCGCGTCCTCCAAGGCTCTGGCCTCATTGGTTTCTCCAACAATAGGAGTGTGGAGTGCATCCATGTTCCGGCGGCAAAGCTCCTCCCGCTGCAACGACGTGAGAGGCTCGGGGAGATACTCCTCGTGAGGACGTGACGGGTCGCCCCCATCCGTGCCTCCGTCAGCGCGGGGGAAACCGGGAGGACTGTGTGGCCCATCGATCACCAGAACCTTTGCAGCTGGGTCACTGCTGTCGCATTCGGATGCGGTCTCTGCGGAGCCAGTCGACAGGTCGAACAGGCCGTAGAGGGATTCGTCGGGCTCGATTGCCGCGACTTGTGGGGTGGCCGACTGGTGGGCTACCGCATGCCTCACCCACCTCTGAAGCCTCGACCGACCGGAGCCCTTGCACCGACGAGAAACAGGGCGGGGAGATGCCACGGGAGCCGACCGATACTGGGTCGACGGCTGCCGCAGGAGGACACCACGGACGCATGCGCGAAAGTGCGTCACCCCACGGACGGGGAGCGCATCGACATTGAGTGGAGCCTCCTGAAGCCAAGCGGAGTCATCGGCGATGAACATGAGCGCGCCGAGACGGATCTCGCGGCCCTCCACCAAAGCTCCGCCCGAAACCATGATCAAGGAGATCAGAAAAAATCGCAACTTCTCAAACTAGGCGCTAAGACTCCTAGCCCCATGGTGGGCGCCAACTGTCGTGGTTCTAACTCTGACAGTGATGTAGGGGGGTATGTATGGAGAGGCTAGATCTTAGCTATGGAGGAGTTGTAAGCACACGAGGATTACGAGTTCAGGCCCTTCTCGGAGGAAGTAACAGCCCTACGTCTCGGTGCCCGGGGGCGGTCGACTGAATTATGTGTGTATGAATAACAGGGGTGCCAACCCTTGATACTAAGGAGGGGGGTGGCTTATATAGAGTTCGCCAGGCCCCTCTAGCCCTCACTAATGCAAGGTTTAAAGTACATTAAGACTGGGGGTTACTGGTAACGCCCCTAATAAAGTGCTACGATGACCATAAAAGCTACTTAATGACCGACCATTTGCGTGCAGGGTGACTTTAGATCTCCTAGCAGTCGAGTGGTTGGAATTTGGTCGAGTGATTGCTTCGTGGTCGAGTGTCTTGAATCTGTCGAGTGGGATACCTCCAAGTCGATTGAAAGGTGACTTCTTCTAGGGATGTCCTTGGGTAGGGTACTTAGGATAGGTCCATGCCCCTATCCTAGGTACATAGCTTCATCAGGCTGCCCATGTTAAACAACAAAACCTAGGCCATGGACCTGGTGGGCCCGGAACTGTCAGCCTCTCGACGAACAGTTGTCTCCCAGTTCCTCTTGTTTTGCTAACCATGTTGGGAACGACAGACGGCGGCGCCGCAGCAAGAGCACCAAGGCGGAGGATGACGTCGAGACCTCGGACCGAACGAACCTGAGCCGGGGAAGACGCAGGCGGAGGGGAGTACGAGAGTTGACTTGTTCGGGTGCAGGGTGGGCCGATGGAGTTGCCACCGCCGGACAATGTGTGGGAGTAGTGGGATGGCCTGGCCAACGCCATAGGCTATGATGGCCAGCCGATGTATAGGAAGAGGACGAAAAATTGAACAAAATAAAGAAATACAAATGGATAGCCAGTTGGTCCCATATGTCTGTGTACGAGACCTGTTGGGTCCACCTGAGAAGGGGAATATATTGGGAGGAAGGAGATTCAAAGCACGGCAGCCGAGTGAACTAGTTTTTTTGAAACGGATGAGTGAACTAGTTACATACATAAGCAAATATCCACTAAAAAAGCAAATAGGTTAATGGGTTCTTAGAAAAAATATTTCGGACAAAACAGATAATCACGACACATAGGCTAGTGCATGAAACACTCAGATGATAAAGGTGCTTATAAACAGATAAAGTACAACATCTAGACCTTCCTGGCATGCTTGATCATGAGGCGGCGGCTGTCCGTGTACTCGTCCGTTACGGGAAGCAGACATGCCCTCATGTCCAAGATCTGCTTGTACATGTCGTAGCATGCGTGTGCGTCCTTGGCCGTGTAGGTTATGTAGGCTAGATTTAGAGGTACCTCCCATGTGTTCAGGTCCTTGGTATCATTGTCTTCTTTCATGTTGGCGTAGCAGGGGTCCATGATGGTCTCGACGAGGTCAACCACGAAGTCCTTCTCCTGCCAGTTGCCGATGATCTTGTATTGCTTCTAGATGTCGACAAGCTTGTTGCACTAGATGGCCGAATCGTCACGTTCTTCCTTCTCTCCACCTTAGCGAAGGTGCAGTCGGCGCTGCCGATGAAACGGGCGAATACTCCAGAAGCTCTGATGGCCCTACAGCAGTGGTAGACGAGAACCTCGTCCCTCATGCATACCTGGGCGACGACGATCTGCTGGTCCCTGTCAGGAGACGAATGGATGGGCACAAGGTCTAGTCCTATGACCTTGTGCTTTCTCGTCCTGTAGGTACTACTTGAACTCGGCGAGGCAAAGCTTTACTGAGTCCGGGTCGTTGGTGTACATCACATTCAACTTGGTGCAGCCATGTGACTTAACGGCGAACTCAAAGGTGAACTCCTTGCTGAAGTCCATATCCAGCAGGCTCACCCCTCGGATCGGCATTGGAGTCTCTTCAAGTGAATGAGTGGATAGGCGGCGACAGCCGTTTGTTTTTCAGCTCTTGGGGAACTGGATTCAATAGTAAACTGAGTGTGTACAGGCGACACTAGTTACTACCCCTCCGCCGCCCACTGCACGCCTGGCAGAACATGCACCCTCGGTGCATTCAAATGCCTCCATTAAGAAACTTATTCCAGCCACACGTCGGTTCACGAGCGGGTCTGTATTGGTACTATAATAACAAGTGTTAGTGGTCACTTTACTTAAATTTAATGGAAATTTATTCTTAAAACAAGCAATACATTCGCTCGTTCTATCAGTGCCACATGATCAACATGCACAACAATTAGAATTATTATTTTCAAGACGCACACGATCTGCACATTTGTCGTACTTTCACATAGATAATACTACCAAGTTTGAACTGTTTGTTATGGTTGATGTCCTCTGGATCATCATGCTGTGTTTTGATACATCTATTTTGCATCATGCTTTTATATCGATATATATTGTATTATGGGCTATTATTTCACTTTATGTCACAATACTTATGGCTATTCTCTCTTATTTTACAAGGTTTACATAAGGAGGGAGAATGCCGGCAGCTGGAATTCTGGGCTGGAAAAGGAGCAAATATTAGAGACCTATTCTGCGCAACTCCAAAAGTCCTGAAACTCCATGGAACGTCTTAAAATAAATAAAGAAAAATCCTCGCCAAAGATGAAGGCCAGGGGGCCCACACCCTTCTCACGAGGGTGGGGGCGCCCCCCTAGGGCGCGCCCCCTACCTTGTGGGCCCCCTGGTGGCTCTCCGACGCCCATCTTCTCCTATATGAGGTCTTTCGATGAGAAAAAAATAGGAAGGAACTTTTCGGGACGAGACTCCGCCACCACGAGGCGGAACCTTGGCGGATCCAATCTAGAGCTCCGGCAGAGCTGTTCTGCCGGGGAAACTTCCCTCCGGGAGGGGGAAATCATCACCATCGTCATCACCAATGCTCCTCTCATCGGGAGAGGGCAATCTCCATCAACATCTTCATCAGCACCATCTCATCTCAAAACCCTAGTTCATCTATTGTATCCAATTCTTGTCTCCAAGTCCGAGATTGGTGCTAGTAGGTTGCTAGTAGTGTTAATTACTCCTTGTAGTTGATGCTAGTTGGTTTAATTGGTGGAAGATTATATGTTCAGATCCTATATGCATATTATTACCCCTTTGATTATGAACATGAATATGCTTTGTGAGTAATTACGTTCATTCCTGAGGGCAAGGGAGAAGTCTTGCTATTAGTAGTCATGTGAATTTGGTATTCGTTTGATATTTTGATAAGATGTATGTTGTCTAGCCTCTAGTGGTGTTATGTGAACGTCGACTACATAACACTTCACCATTATTTGGGCCTAGAGGAAGGCATCAGGAAGTAATAAGTAGATGATGGGTTGCTAGAGTGACAGAAGCTTAAACCCTAGTTTATGCGTTGCTTCGTAAGGGGCTGATTTGGATCCATATGTTTGATGCTATGGTTAGGTTTACCTTAATACTTTTGTTGTAGTTGCGGATGCTTGCAATAGAGGTTAATCATAAGTGGGATGCGTGTTCAAGTAAGAACAGCACCCAAGCACCGGTCCACCCACATATCAAATTATCAAAGTATCGAACGCGAATCATATGAACCTGATGAAAACTAGCTTGACGATATTCCCATGTGTCCTCCGGAGCGCTTTTCCTATTATAAGAGTTTGTTCCGGCTTGTCCTTTGCTACAAAAGGATTGGGACACCTTGCTGCACTTTATTTACTTTTGTTACTTGTTGCTCGTTACAATCTATCTTATCACAAAACTATCTGTTACCACTTATTTCAGTACTTGCAGAGAATACCTTGCTAAAAACTACTTATCATTTCCTTCTGCTCCTCGTTGGGTTCGACACTCTTACTTATCGAAAGGACTATGGTAGATCCCCTATACTTGTGGGTCATCAAGACTGTTTTCTGGTGCCGTTGCCGGGGAGTGTAGCGCCTTTGGTAAGTGGAATTTGGTAAGGAAAAATTTATATAGTGTGCTGAAATTTACTATCACTTGTTACTATGGAAAGTAATTCCCTGAGGGGCTTGTTCGGGGTATCTTCACCCCGTCCAGTAGAGCAAAGAGTTGCTCCTCAACCTACTGAACCTATTGAAAATGAAGCTCCTTTTGAATTTCCTTCGGGTATGATGGAAAGACTGCTAGCTAACCCTTTTACAGAAGATGGAACAAAGCATCCCGATGAGCACTTAATATATGTGGATGAAGTTTTTGGATTATTTAAGCTTGCAGGTATACCCGATGATGTTGCTAAGAAGAAGGTCTTCCCTTTATCTTTGAAGGGAGACGCATTGATATGGTATAGGCTATGTGATGATATGAGATCATGGTACTATAAAAGATTGAAGTTGGAATTTCATCAAAAGTATTACCCTATGCATCTTGTTCATCGTGATCGCAATTATATATATAATTTCTGGCCTCGCGAAGGAGAAAGCATCGCTCAAGCTTGGCGGAGGCTTAAATCAATGTTATATTCATACCCCAACCATGAGCTCTCAATAGAAATGATTATTCAAAATTTATATGCTCGGCTTTCTCATAATAATCAAACCATGCTCGATACTTCTTGTGGTGGCTCTTTTATGATGAAGACTATTGAATTCAGATGGAATTTATTGGATAGAATTAAACACAACTCTAAAGATTGGGACCCCGACGAAGGTAAGGAGTCAGGTATGACACATAAGTTTGATTGTGTTAAATCTTTTATGGATACCGATATTTTCCGTAAGTTTAGCACTAAATACGGACTTGACTCTGAGATAGTAGCTTATTTTTGTGAATCTTTTGCTACTTATGTTGATATCCCTAAGGAGAAGTGGTTTAAATATCATCCTCCCATAGAAGTAAAAGAAGCTGCACCTATCAAAGTTGAAGAAAAGACTGTCACTTATAATGATCCTATTGTTCCTACTTCTTATATTGAGAAACCACCTTTCCCTGTTAGAATAAAGGATCATGCTAAAGCTTAAACTGTTGTTCATAAGAGCAATATTAGAACTTATACACCTCCTGAGCAAGTTAAAGTAGAACCTAATATTGCTATTGTTAAAGATCTCCTGTCTAATAATATTGATGGGCATGTTATTCAGTTCGAAGGTGAAACTGCTAGAATTGCTAAACCTTGTGCTAAAGATAAACATAGACCTGTGGTAGGCGTGCCTGTTATTTCTGTTAAAATAGGAGATCATTGTTATCATGGCTTATGTGATATGGGTGCGAGTGCTAGTGTTATACCACATACTTTATACGAAGAAATTAAGAATGAAATTGCACCTGCTGAGTTAGAAGGTATTGATGTCACAATTAAACTTGCCAATAGAGGTACTATTTCACCAATTGGAATTGTTAGAGATGTTGAAGTCTTGTGTGGGAAAACTAAATATCCTACTGATTTTCTTGTTCTTACTTCTCCGCAAGATAGCTTTTGTCCCATTATATTTGGTAGACCCTTCTTGAACACTGTTAATGCTAGGATAGATTGCGAAAAGAATGTTGTTACTATTGGCTTGGATGATATGGTTCATGAGTTTAATTTCTCTAAATTTAGTAAACAACATCGTGAGGAAGAATTTCCTAGTAAGGATGAAATTATTGGTCTTGCTTCTATTGCCGTACCTCCTAGTGATCCTTTAGAACACTATTTGCTAGACCATGAAAATGATATGTTCTTGAATGAAAGAAGGGAAATAGATGAAGTATTCTTTAAACAAGAACCTATTCTGCAACACAATTTGCCTGTTGAAATTTTAGGGGATCCTCCTCCACCCAAGGGTGATCTCGTGTTTGAGCTTAAACCCTTGCCTGATAATCTTAAATATGCTTATATTGATGAAAAGAAGATATATCCTGTTATTATTAGTGCTAATCTTACAGAGCATGAAGAATAAAGATTATTGAAAACTCTGAAGAAGCATCGTGCTGCTATTGGATATACTCTTGATGATCTTAAGGGCATTAGTCCCACTCTATGTCATCATAAAATAAATTTGGAAGCAGATGCCAAACCAGTTCGTGATCCTCAACGACATCTGAATCCTAAAATGAAAGAAGTGGTAAGAAAAGAAATACTAAAGCTTCTGGAGGCATGTATAATCTATCCCGTTGCTGATAGTGAGTGGGTAAGTCCTGTCCATTGTGTCCCTAAGAAGGGAGGAATTACTGTTGTTCCTAATGATAAAGATGAATTGATTCCACAAAGAATTATCACAGGTTATAGGATGGTAATTGATTTCCGCAAATTAAATAAAGATACTAAGAAAGATCATTACCTGTTGGGGATATTACTACTGGAGGTAAACCGGCCTTATGTAGCTGGGTTGACTCTTTGAAGATTAGAAGCCCATGAAGATGTGAGGATAATGGCGCTTTATGGAAGGCCCAAAGGCGGGTTACAGCCTGTAAATGTAAACCGACATAGTCATGTAACTTGTATGGTAAGATAGGGAGAGTAGAGACCGAACCGGACACGTTTATGATCCGGCTTCGGGACTCTGTAGCCCGGTGGGTGTCAACCTATGTATATAAAGGGACTACCTGGCCGCGGTATAGGGACAGACAACAACAACTCGAGAGCCAGACAAAGCGGATTCGCTCCCTGGCCTTTGAAACCCTAGCAATACCAATCACAACTAGACGTAGGCTTTTACCTTCCTCGAAGGGGCCGAACTAGTATAAAACTCCCCATGTCCCTTTGTCCGGTTTAACCCCTTAAGCTAACCCATAGCGATGGCTCCACGACTAAGTCCTTTCACAAGGACATCTGCCGTGACAAACCCACGACACTTGGCGCCCACCGTGGGGCCATCGCATGATGGTTTTGAGTTCTTGAAGGGCAGCTTCGATGGACTTAAGGGATACGCTGTGAGCCGGATGACGAAGAGTAGTCGCGACAAGCTCTACATCGACAACATAGGATGGGGTCCCGAGGCCGATTCAATCGAATACGGGTACCGGGTCCCCTTTGGTGGGATTCACATCTTCATCGGCAAGATCGGCGAACCGGCCCCTGAGCCGGACATCTACACCGACATCATCGAAATGGCTCGGCGTGCAAGTTCTTCGCCGGTTCAGCCCGAGGCAAGGCATGTTTTCATGGGTGTCACCCATGGATCGAGGTACGAGGACGGACCAGTGTCCAATGGAGAGACCGTGGTCTGTTCTGATGAAGAGTCTTCTGGAGAGACCGAATCACTTTACCAGTTGCAGGACGGCTGGATTGATGGAGGATCCGAGGTCAACAGTATTCCGGATTCCCCCGATCTGCCAAACCGGGCCGCCATCTTCATGGCCGGTACACAATCAGTGCCTCATTCATCTACCGCCGCAGCAATGCTCTCCGGTTCAACAATGGCCACACCAGCAGGGGCAGGGAGCTCAGCGCCACCTCCAGCCGAAGTCCTGTCTGATTTATTCGACGCTTTGGCAACGTTGATGGCCACAGAGGTGGATGCAGCAGCCTGGGATCAACACAATGCGGAGATTGCAAAGGTGAAAGATTAGATAGCCCAGGCTAAAGCGGATCTGGCGACAGAGAATACTAGGATGGCCACAGAGCGGGCTGAATTGGAAGCACAGGCCTACCGGATTAGGCTGGATCAGAATGCTTCAGAGGAAGTCATGAGAAGAAGGTATCGATAGCGTCTCCCGTCGGTTTATGAGCCACAGAATCTCTTCAACACGCCAGGAGCAGGAGCTGGTAACCAACCAATATCAAACCGGGTGGAGGCACCGGGAACAGGAGCGCCGGTTCAACCGCGCACGATAGACCCGCCTCGCCAGAACAACGTTGTGCCACAGTATGTGCCAACGCCTCCTGGGCATTATTCCAACCCGTTGGACAACATTGTGGACGCCGCTTCATGCCTAGCGGCCCTCCCAACCGATGGTGAGTCACCAGTTGCAGTGGAAGCACGTCGGGCCAGGGATCTCCTTCAAACAGCACTAAATCAATAGCAGGCGTATTCACACAGTCATGATAGGATTCATTCCACCCCCGTCCAAGCCAGAGCTATAGCAGACACGTGGAGGACGAACCGACCATGTCCAGTAGCGCACGTCGCCGAAATTCACCACGAGGGAACAACCCGGCCGGGGGAGGCGCTAATGCACAAGATGTTGTGGACCATGGCCGCGCACGTCGGGAGGCCGAGTTGGCGGCTCGGCACAGAGCACGACAGCATAATCCGGTTCACCCTACGGCCTCCATGGAGCCAGGAGCGATGTTCAGTTCCTTAGGGGTGCCGTGTCTAACCCCCGCTTTGCGTAATGTGAGACTGCCCAAGGATTTCAAGGGACCTCGTAAGGTACCAAATTACACCGCCGATTTGCAACCAAAGGCGTGGGTGGAGAGCTATGAGATGGAAATGGAGATGTTAGATGTGGATGAGGCAGTGTGTGCTAAATATTTCACCATGATGTTGGAAGGAACAACTCGCACTTGGTTGAAGAGCTTGCCGACCAACTCTGTTGGATCATGGGCTGAATTGAAGCACCGGTTTATCCAAAACTTCAAGGATACGTGTAAGCAGCCGATGTCAATCGTGGATCTGTCCGCTTGTGTCCAAGAGGAAGGGGAGTCCATGACCCATTGGGTCAAATGGGTCTCAGCAATTTTGCATTCATCAGATCGTATCAATGCGGACACTGCAGTGTTAACATTAAAGGGCAATTGTCGTTTCAAACCGTTAAAACAGAAGTTGGGAAGGCTCAAACGTCACTGCAATGATATGTCAACACTCATGGACGTTTTGGTTAAATACGCCGATTCAGATATTACCAAGGATCCGGATTCAGAGGAGGACAAACCAGAGAAAGGTAAGAAGAACGGCAATGCCAAGGGTCAACAGCATAATCCGGCAGGCCATGGAAATGATGGCAAGCGCAAGGCCGACAGTAGCTTAGACTTTGTTGCAAATACCAACACGCAGGAGAATGGCCAGCGCCGTAAGGGCAAGCAGCCTAGAGGGGTGGAGGTTCAGGCCCCAATTTGGAGCGCTTGTTAAATCAGCCCTGTCCAAAGCATGGATCAAAGGAGAAGCCGACATCACATCTTTGGAAGGACTGTTATATCATGCGGGATTTCAAGAATTCCAATATGTTCCAATATGACAGCGGCCCGCTCGGCGGTTCAGGAGGAGGTTTCCACGGGCCGGGTTATGGAGGCGGTGGTTCCGGTTTAGGTTTTCAAGACAACCAAACTAGACACGTCAATCAAGGGCACCAAGGCAACCAGGGAGGTTACAACCATCAGGGGAATCAGCAGCAGCAGCAGTCGGGTTATCAAAGCAATCCCAAACAGCCGAACAGCGGGCAATATCATGTCTTCACTACTAGTTTGCGCAGACGTGATCAGAAGCTTCACAAAAGGGCAGTAAACTCTGTTGAGCCGGCAGTACCTCAGTATTTAGGCTGGTCTGAGCAACCTATTTTGTGGAGTAGAGATGATCACCCACCCCGGTTGATAATCCAGGTCACTTGGCCCTGGTGGTAGCCCCTCAAGTTGGGGGATACAAGTTCACTAAAGTACTCATGGATGGGGGAAGTAGTATCAATATTTTGTATTATGATACATTCCGCCGTATGGGGTTAACAGATAAGGATCTTAGACCGTCAAATACAGTCTTTCATGGTGTGGTGCCTGGTAAGTCTGCGTATCCTGTTGGCAAGATATCTTTGGAGGTAGCTTTTGGAGATGACTATGATTCAAGGTCAGAAAAATTGACATTTGAGGTGGTAAAGATCAAAAGTCCATACCACGCCTTGTTTGGGCAGTCGGCTTATGCTAGGTTTATGGCAAGGCCATGTTATGTTTATCTACAGCTTAAAATGCCAGGTCATAAAGGGACTATCACAGTACATGGAAGTAGAAAGATTGCTTTGGAGTGTGAAGAAGGTGATGCGGCTTATGTTGAGTCGGTTTGTGCCATGGAGGAGTTGAAATTCTACAAGGAGCAAGTTGATCCGGTAGACATGACCTCTCTGAAAAAGCCAACTACAGAACATGATCCAGCGTTGAAGTTCAAATCGGCTATAGACACTAAGATGGTTGACTTTGTCCCTGGCGATTCATCCAAACAGTTCAGCATCAGCGCTAACCTGGATCCCAAATAGGAAAGCGCGCTCATCGAGTTCATCCGTGAGAATTGGGACATCTTTGCATGGAAACCTTCTAACATGCCAGGTGTACCGAGGGAACTCGCTGAGCACACACTCAACATTGATCCTAAGTTTAAACCGGTTCGGCAGTTCCTCCGCCGTTTTAATGAGGAGAGACGTAAGGCTATAGGTGAAGAGGTAGCCCGTCTGTTGGCCGTAGGGTTTATTGTCGAAGTTTTTCATCCAGAGTGGTTAGCTAATCCGGTGCTGGTTCTTAAGAAAAATGTCACTTGGCGCATGTGTGTGGACTACACAGATTTAAACAAGGCTTGCCCTGTAGACCCCTTTGCTCTCCCTCGCATTGATCAGATAATTGATGCTACGGCGGGTTGTGACCGTTTGTGTTTTCTGGATGCTTACTCTGGTTATCATCAGATCAAAATGGTGGTTAAGGACCAGGAGAAGACAACTTTCATAACTCCCTTTGGAGCCTTCTGCTATGTTTCCATGCCTTTTGGACTCAAGAGTGCCCAGGCAACTTACCAGCGATGTGTTCAGAATTGCCTTCATAAACAAATTGGGCGCAATGTTCATGCATATGTGGATGATATTGTGGTCAAGTCCAGAAAGGAGGAGACATTGATAGACGATCTACGAGAAACCTTTGACAATCTCCGGGTTTACAAGACGATGCTTAATCCGAAGAAATGTGTCTTCGGTGTCCCGGCAGGCAAGCTCTTAGGCTTTCTGGTATCAAACAGAGGCATTGAGGCTAATCCGGAAAAGATTGCAGCAATTACATCCTTGGCTAAACCGGCGTGTATTAACGATGTTCAACGTCTGGCCGGCCGGATTACAGCCCTGAGCCGGTTTATCAGTCGCCTTGGAGAGAAGGCCATCCCTTTATATCAGATGCTCAAGAAAACACATAACTTTGTCTGGAGCGAGACAACTAATAAGGCGTTCGAGGATCTGAAGAGGCAGCTAGCTGAACCGCCCGTGCTTGCAGCGCCGATCGATAAAGAGCCATTATTATTATATGTGGCTGCTAATTCCCAGGCTGTTAGCGTAGCCATTGTGGTAGAGCGCAAGGAGCTTGGCAAGGAATATCCCGTTCAACGGCCGGTTTATTATATAAGCGAGGTGCTCATTGAGTCAAAGCAGAGGTATCCGCATTGGCAGAAGCTGGTGTATGGGGTGTTTATGGCGAGCCGGAAGCTTAAACATTATTTTCAGGGCCATCCTATCACAGTGGTCAGTTCAGCTCCTCTGGGCGACATCATTCAAAACAAAGAAGCAACTGGCCGGATTGCCAAGTGGGCTATTGAGCTTGGACCTCACGGGCTCAAATATATACCCCGCACAACGATCAAATCCCAGGCACTCGTGGATTTCATCAATGATTGGACGGAGTTACATGCACCTGAAGAGAAACTAGATAATACATATTGGACTATCATTTTGATGGATCTAGACAGTTGGAGGGCTCGGGGGCTGGAGTTATACTAACTTCCCTGCGAGGTGACAAGTTTTGTTATGTCCTCCGTTTAATGTTCCCTTGTACTAACAATGCAGTTGAATATGAGGCTTTGCTCCACGGTCTTCGGATGGCTAAGGAGATGAATTTGAGCCCGGTTAAGTGCTTCAGCGATTCAGATCTAGTGGCTCAGCAGGTGTCTGGCACTTGGGATTCTAAGGACCCACTCATGGCTGCATATCGTCGAGAGGTGGACACAGTGGCTGGTCACTTTAAAGGTTATCAGGTGGACCATATAGACCCGCGGAAGAATGAATCAGCAGATGCTTTAAGTCGTCCTGGTTTCCAGCGTAAACCGGTTCCGCCCAATGTCTTTCTTGATGTGTTGCATAATCCATCCGTCAGAGTACCAACTGAAGAAGATTTGGCTATTCCTGATCCGGAGGCTCAGTTGGTGGCAGCTCTGCATGCCATACCGGATTGGATGATACCATATCTGGCTTACATGAACCGGGGCGAGTTACCAGACGATGAAACGTTGGCTCGACAGATAATCCGGCGTTCCAAGTCCATGACCATACTCAACGGGGAGTTACATTGTTACAGTGTTTCAAGAGCAATTTAACGTTGCGTTTCTCCTCAAGAAGGTTGTAAGATTTTACGAGAAATCCATGAAGGGGATTGCGGTCACCACGCCGATTAAAAGTCGTTGGTTGCCAAAGCTTTTCTTCACGGTTTTTACTGGTTGACGGCGCATGCTGATGCGGAGAATTTAGTCAAGAGATGTGATGGATGTCAAAAATTTGCCCACCGTGTGCACGTTCCGGCTCAAGAGTTGTGGATGATTCCAATTACGTGGCCATTTGCAACTTGGGGGCTTGATATGGTTGGACCCTTCAAGCGTTCTAAGGACAAAAATACCGACCTGTTAGTAGCAGTTGACAAATTCACTAAATGGGTGGAGGCAGAGCCAGTCAACAAGTGTGATGCAACCACGACAGTTCAATTCATCAAGAAGGTGATATTCCGGTTTGGTTTTCCACACAGCATTATAACATATAATGGTACTAATCCGTCAAAAGGGGAGATGGAAGAATTTTGTCAATGTGAGCACATCCGGCTTGATTTAGCGTCGGTGGCTCACCCCCAATCTAATGGTCAAGCAGAAAGGGCAAATCAAGAAATTGTACGGGGTATCAAACCAAGGCTTATGGTTCCCTTAAAGCGGACGCCGGGTTGTTGGGTTGAGGAGCTACCTTCTGTGTTATGGAGCATCAATACCACACCTAATAGGTCTACGGGTTACACACCTTTCTTCATGGTCTATGGAGCGGAGGCGGTTCTTCCTAGTGACATCCGTCACGATTCGCCCCGTGTGGCAACTTATGTTGAAGCTGATAATGAGAAGGCACGTCAGGATTCACTGGACCTGTTGGATGAAGAGCGTGATCTTGCAGCAGCACGATCGACAATTTATCAACAAGATCTCCGACGTTATCACAGCCGTCAGGTTAAAACAAGAACCTTTCAAGAAGGTGATTTGGTGCTCCGGCTCATCCAGGATCAGACTGATATGCACAAGTTATCCCCACCTTGGGAAGGACCCTTTGTGGTCAGCAAAAATCTGCACAACGGATCTTACTACCTCATTGATGTTTGAGAGCATGAAGACTCACGTCAATCGGAGGAGGTGACCAAGCGGCCATGGAACATATCTCTCCTTCGGCCTTACTATACTTGAAGCCACAGGCTCTTCATCTGTACATATTTATGATAGTGTATATATCATATAATAAACCAGAGCCTCCGTTATAAGCGGGGTATATGTTCTTTTTATATCCTGTGTGTGCTTTTACAAGTTAACTGAAAAAGCGGAGTTTTTGTTAATCCGGCTTTAGCAGCTGCATAGATATAAAGAGAATCACCAGGGGGCTTGGTCATATTTGAACTACAGCTACACCTCTTAATCGGGTTTTAAACCACGAAGGGATATCACTAGGGGGCTTGGTTGTCCTCACACCATAGCTACACCTCTTGATAGGCATTTAAGCCACAAAGGGAAAAAAATTGGTGGAGCCAAAGAGAGTGTTGTACACAGTACAGACTCAAACATGGGCACACACTGAGCATTGCTCACAAAGTTACTTGGGGGCTCTTTTTGGAAAGCAACAAAGAGTTTGAAAGGACCCTAGTAATTGGCTATCAAGCCACGGCTTGGAAGCCTGGTGTATTCACCTAAAAACCCGGGTTAACCTGCCTTCATCAAGTAAGCCACTCCTGTCCAGGTAATCCTGGTATGACCCATCGAACATTTGACAAGTCAATCTTTTACAGACCCTGAACTTGTCACAGTTAAAACAATGATTGGTTAATTGGAGGCCCATCTTAAAAGGCTTTGTTAAATGGTTTAACTCAGAGGCCTGGCAGCCCATGAAAAGCCTCGATTTGGAGCCCGGCAGCTCGTAAAAAGCCTTGCATATTTTCCTGTTTAAATTTTGCTTGTTGAAAATCATAAGTATTTTTTGATAAACCGGCGTCCTTGACTCGGCTTGCTTTTCAACTACCAGTTGTTGGCACATGATCAATTATAAACCGGTGTTCATTGACCCGGTCTGGTTTGACTAAATCACCAGTGTTATAAAGAAAATTTGGTAGTTATCCCGGTCCGGTTTAATATATAGACCAGCATTAGGAAGATGGAGTTATCAACGTTCCGGATTGGTATTAACACCTTTGTCGTATACACGTTTGGTCAACCAATGAGGTATGTTTTGTACATTACTTTTTGTACAAACACTTGATTATTCATCTAGGTACTATATACTTCTTGGACATCATGACACGTCTAGCGGTAAAACGCTAGATACTTTTAAGTTGTTGTACCCAGGAACGCCATTCATCATGGGATTATGCATAAATATATCCCAAAGGGTGGCACAGATTGTCACAAAGTATTACAAAACATGCTCGATGGCATGGCAGATAAACGGAGTTTCAGCTATCCTATTACATGAAGCTTCAAAGCGGCTCAAACAGTATCATTGTTTTTCACAGTAGCCATATAAACCGGCGACCGGATCAGGACTCTTCATCGTGATGGTTTGACGGTTGAGGGTCAGTTGGTGTAGGCACTTCTTCATCCCTCCCTAGACGCTGGAAATCAGCCGTTGACCAATCGATTCCAGTTAACGCTTGGAACACTGCTTCCTCATGGATAAGATTGGAAGGGTTAATATCAGGGGCGTAAGTGTGCTTATGAATCAGAGGCACAAGTTCTTCGACTTCATGGATGCCGGCCGGCTGTCTTTTCCCTTCTGCATCATAAAACGGTTGAAAATGGGACAAATCGGTATCATCAGCCAACTTGCTGGCCGCTGGCCGCATCTGTTTGGTCAGCCGCTGAAGATCATCGTTGTCGAAGTTTGAACCGTCTTCTTTAACGCCTGGGGTATCCTTTGATGATATCCTCCGCTTCAAGGTCTGGAAATCCAGGCTTTGGCTCGAATAAGGGCGGTTAAAGCTCCTGCTCTGGCAGCTGCTCTCTTCAACTCGGCAATACGGGCTGGTAACATGCCCAGCTTCTCAAGGGTTTCCTTAATCAAAGTTGGAGCCGGTTTGCTATAAGCTTCTGTGCTAATAACCCGTTGAGACCCAGAGTATAGCTGTTCAACTAAGGTATATGCCGCTTTGAGCTTCATCCGCATATCTGTACCAAGATGAGCGATCCGAGTGCCTGCCAAAGATTTTATGAACATTTTTGTCAGTTATAAGATTCATCGAATGGAGCAACACACATAAGCAGACACTTACCAAAGATAGCAGAGGTCATAACATGGATTTGGCGTTTCAAACTGGCTAGTTCTTCAACCACTGGCTTCATGGCTTCCTCGGCGTCTACAACTCTTTTAGTTAAACCAGATTTCTCGGTTTCCCATTCAGCACGCTCTTGGTTGAAGGATTCTTTTAGTTTTTCCATTCCGGCTAGGGCCTGGGTCAGCTCCTCTTTGGTTTTTGCAGCCTCGGCTTGTTGAGACTTCACATTTTCTTGCAAGTCAGAATTTCGGGCATCTTCGCTTCTTAGTTCAGCCTGCAACATTGAAGGTATATTCAATAAACAATATATATATGTGCTAAGTATAAAGCATATAACAAGTTATACACTTCATACTTGGGGACTAATGTCTATTTGCTCTAAAAGTGCTACAAATTATACAAGTCTCCAGAACAATGCAAGCATTATCCTTGACACTTGGGGGCTAATGTGCGTCTGTTCTAAAACGGATGTGTGGATTAAAAACCAGATTAACTTGCCAAGTTAAACCGGCCTTTGGGGGCTATGCTGCAGTAAGTTCTCTAATTTTTCAAGATGAGTCTTATCTATTATTAGCGACCTGCCATTGCAAGGATCAATGATGAGATGTTGAAAGTGTTACAAAGACCCGGTTTGTGATTAACAATCATAAAACGGCCCTTGGGGGCTACTTGGGATAGTGTTTCAGCTATAAATCAATATACAAATGGAGAGGAATTTACCTCATATCGCTCTTTCATCAAGTTCACCAAATCGGCTTCATAATCCCCGTTTGAGTGCAGACGGTTCAAGAAGCTAGAATGAAGCTCATCAGCGTTAAGATGAGCATATTTGATAAGTCGCTGCTCCATTTACCTTTATCCCGAGCAATTTGCTCTTCTTTGGCACTATGCTGAGCTAAAATGACGGGATGGCCAGGAGAGCTGTGGCCGATTCCAGTAATAATAACATCATCACCTTGGCCTTCAGGATTTTTGGTGGATGATGCTGGAATTTCAGTGTCTTTCACTGGACTAGCCTGGTTTGGTTCTGCCATTTCAGTATCGGGTGCGGCAGGCTCAGCATCTGTTGGTTCATCGGTATGTTGGCCCTCAAGGGGTGGATCATCAAAAGTAGCTTCTAGATGGGGGCCTTCCGGTTCACTAGTCTATTCTGGTTCACCCCTTTGTTCTTCCTCTTCGGTGACAGGGTCTTTTGGCGGATTGGTGACTCGAGCTTTCTTGCTGGGTCTGGCTTTGGCCCTGCGAACAGAATAAAAAAGGATTAACATCCTATTCAAAGGATTTATGGAGCATTGAAAGGAAAAGTTTTTACAACTCACCTGGCCACAGTTTTCAAAGGGGGGAGTTGAGTTGCTGTCGATTCACCAGAAGATGAAGGAGGTGTTACCTGATAATTTGAATCGGACGGATTAAGAGGCTGTATGAAATAACCTGCCTTAGGGTAAGAATGGTCAGAAGTAGGAGAGACCTCAGACCGGCGCTTCCGAACCGGAGTGTTAGGTAAACCGGCTGAAGTGACATGTTAGCCACTATGCCGGGTTGTCCGGCGAGCTTCATGCTGCTGAGTCTTCAAAATAAATGTTGGATCCAAGTGAGCAAGAGGATGAGAAAAAGCTTACTTTTCGGACTGCTTGGCGAGTTTTTTGTGTTGGCATAGAGTCTGAACCGGAGGAAAGGGTAATTACCTCTACGTCATCAGCTTGACTAGCTTCTGCATCCTCCTAGGAAGATCATTGTTAATGAGATGCATGAAAAGAGAGCCAAGTGAGTCAAGTTCTACCTCAACTTCTGGATCATCAGTATCATCATCAAGCTCCATATTAATCCGGTCAGCCGTTTTCCGCTTTAACGTTCGTTTTACGGCTTTGGTCTTTGGGCGGGATGGCTTGACCGCTTTGTCTCCAGTCAGCTTTGCCACTTTCTCTACGGTTTTCCGTTTCCAGAAGGGGTCTTCACCCTACATATAAAGAAGAAGGGTTACAAGTTGCATAAGTTCAAAATATTAGAGATAAAGAGGGAGTATAATGCTTACAGCAGGCGGTTTGTTTTTGGCATAGAAGGGACTCAGACCAGTTTGACTATAGATCAGTTCCAACTCATTCAGAATCTTCTTTACACCTTCAGTGACTTCTTCCTCAGATAATTGAGTGTTGCAATGGCGTTGAGGGTCGTCAACCTCACCGGTATATTCACACATTAAACTGGGACGCCGGCTTAGTGGCAAGATACTCCAGGATATCCAACAGCGCACAAAGTCCACACCTGTTAAACCATTTGCCATAAAGGCCCGGAGTTTGGCGAGTTGAGGAGCATATTTCGCCCTTCCTGAAGAGGTCAGGCGTTGTGGCATTGGGTGAGTATTTGATAGTCTATGATCATGAAAGCCGGGGAGGGGATTTTCACCCTCAGGCGAAGTGTCTCTACAATAAAACCATGTTTGGTTCCATTCCTTTGGGTGGCTATGATGTTTGGCATGAGGAAATTCAACTTCTTTCTGCTTTTGAATCGAGACGCCACCAAGTTCTGTGTTCGGACCATTTACAAACTATGTGCGCTGGTTTAAGTGAAAGAAATCCTGGAACAGTTCTGCAATTGGTTCTTCTTGTAAATATACTTCACAAAAGAACTGGAAGTTGCATAAGTTGGAAACCGAGTTGGGACCAATATCTTGCGGATGAAGTTGGAAGCTGGCAAGCACATCTCGATAAAATTTTAACCTTGGCGGTTTGAAGCCACGGCCTATATGGTCAACAAAGACCACCACCTCGCCCTGCCTTGGGGTTGGAGGATTTTCTGTTCTGGGAACTCACCATTTGATTTCAGTTTTCTTAGGCAGGGAGCCGATGCTAACCATCTCATTCAACTGAGCCTCAGTAACCCGGGAACGAGCCCAGTTGCAGGCAGTGAATTGTTTGGCCATTGCAAAGCAAACAAACTGAAAATGAAAGGCCGGTTTATAAATTACGCATGATCATATGCCAGAGACAAGGGAGTAAGAAACATACCGATACGTGAAATGGTATGAACCGGAGACTAATGCAATAAGGGAAAAAGGTAATATTAGCACATGATTATTCAAACACTGTTAAACCGGAGCATAATTATGAAGGTAAAATGCTCCTCCGGTTTATCAGAGGGCTAATGGCATAGACTGCTTATACAAGGTTAAACCGCCTATGTTGGTGTAAGGAGAAACAGATCTCACAGTGATATATAAAATTTTCGGATCTAAGGTAAGACAGAAAAGCAAAAATAATTGGATCTAGAAGGGGTGCAGAACCGAAGCAATTTATGAAGGACAAGATCAGTTCTTTGCGCATAAGGGTTTGTGATGATAATGGAATGTTAGCTATGGCAAGGGATACGTCAAGCATGAAGTATCCATCTACAGGCTAAAGACAAAACAAGGAAGAACAACACTGAAGCACTGATGAACTTCAGAAGAACTGCGAAGAATGTCGAAACCCTAGAACAGATCTATGGCGAAAAAAGCAGAGAACTTACCGGAGCTGGTGAGGAAGCGGAAAGGCACCATAATATTCTGGTGCGTTCAGGGTGACGCAGTGGCCAGGGCCGGAGCAGAGGCGACGGTCGACGGTGGCGGCGGAGCTCTAGAGGCTGAGCGGCGCAAGGAAGACGACGCGAAGAGGCACGAGGGGAAAAGGTGAAAATGACCCCTCAGTCCTATTTATAAGGCGAAGCGATAAAATGACAAGTGCGGGAATCAAGGAGCCCAAAAAATGGATAAGTTAATAAAGGTGTCGCCTCGATGACTCGATATATAATAAATGAAGGTAATCTCCGACATCAACGGATGGATGATATCAGGGCAGTTTATCATAGTTTGGAAGTATGACGTCACGGCGGTTTACAAGATCAAAAGTGAAGATAGGAGAGAAGATTTTTTCTATGTGTGGAAGATTGACATGAACAAGTTCAAACCAATCTGGGGCCTAATGTTGGGGATAATACTACTGGAGGTAAACCGGCCTTATGTAGCTGGGTTGACTCTTTGAAGATTAGAAGCCCATGAAGATGTGAGGATAATGGCGCTTTAAGGAAGGCCCAAAGGCGGGTTACAGCCTGTAAATGTAAACCGACCTAGTCATGTAACTTGTATGGTAAGATAGGGAGAGTAGAGATCGAACCCGACACGTTTATGATCCGGCTTCGGGACTCTGTAGCCCGGCGGGTGTCAACCTATGTATATAAAGGGACGACCCGGCCGCGGTATAGGGACAGACAACAACAACTCAAGAGCCAGACAAAGCGGATTCGCTCCCTGGCCTTCGAAACCCTAACAATACCAATCACAACTAGACGTAGGCTTTTACCTTCCTCGAAGGGGCCGAACTAGTATAAAACTCCCCGTGTCCCTTTGTCTAGTTTAACCCCTTAAGATAACCCGTAGCGATGGCGCCACTACTAAGTCCTTTCACAAGGACATCTGCCGTGACAAACTCACGACATTACCCCTTACTTTTTATTGATCAAATGCTAGAAATATTATGCAAACATACACACTATTGCTTTCTAGATGGTTATTCTGAATTCTCTCAAATACCTGTGTCGGCTAGAGATCAATCAAAGACTACTTTTACATGCCCTTTTGGTACTTTTGCTTATAGACGTATGCCTTTTGGTTTATGTAATGCACCTGCTACCTTTCAAAGATGCATGATGGCTATATTCTCTAACTTTTGTGAAAGGATTTGTGAGGTTTTCATGGACGATTTTTCTGTCTATGGTTCCTCTTTTGATGATTGCTTGAGCAATCTTGATCGAGTTTTGCAGAGATGTGAAGAAACTAATCTTTTCTTGAATTGGGAAAAGTGACACTTTATGGTTAATGAAGGTATTGTCTTGGGGCACAAACTTTCTGAAAGAGGTATTGAAGTTGATAAAGCCAAGGTTGATGCTATTGAAAAGATGCCATGTCCCAAGGACATCAAAGGTATAAGAAGTTTCCTTGGTCACGCCGGATTTTACAGGAGGTTCATTAAGGACTTCTCAAAAATTTCTTGGCCTATAACTAATTTATTGCAAAAAGATATACCATTTGTCTTTGATGATGATTGTGTAGAAGCATTTGAAATACTTAAGAAAGCATTAGTCTCTGCACCTGTTGTTCAGCCACCTGATTGGAATTTACCCTTTGAAATTATGTGTGATGCTAGTGATTATGATGTAGGTGTTGTTCTAGGGCAAAGAGTTGATAAGAAATTAAATGTTATTCATTATGCTAGTAAGACTCTAGACAATGCTCAAAGAAATTATGCTACTACTGAAAAAGAACTTTTAGCAGTTGTCTTTGCTTGTGATAAGTTCAGATCTTATATTGTTGATTCTAAAGTAACTATCCACATTGATCATGCCGCTATTAAATATCTTATGGAAAAGAAAGATGCTAAACCTAGACTTATTAGATGGGTTCTCTTGCTATAAGAATTTGATTTGAATATTGTTGATAGGAAGGGAGCTGAGAACCCCGTTGCAGACAACTTGTCTAGGTTAGAGAATGTTCTTGATGACCCACTACCTATTAATGATAGCTTTCCTGATGAATAATTAAATGTTATAAGTACTTCTCGTAGTACTCCTTGGTATGCTGATTATGCTAATTATATTGTTGCTAAGTTTATACCACCTAGCTTCACATACCAGCAAAAGAAAAAGTTTTTCTATGATTTAAGACATTACTTTTGGGATGATCCACATATTTATAAAGAAGGAGTAGATGGTGTTATTAGACGTTGTATACCTGAGCATGAACAGGAACAGATCCTACACAAGTGTCACTCCGAGTCTTATGGAAGACACGACACTGGAGATAGAACTGCACATAAGGTATTGCAATCTGGTTTTTATTGGCTTACTCTCTTCAAGGATGCCCGTAAGTTTGTCTTGTCTTGTGATGAATGTCAAAGAGTTGGCAATATTAGTAGACGTCAAGAAATGCCTATGAATTATTCTCTTGTTATTGAACCGTTTGATGTTTGGGGCTTTGATTATATGGGACCTTTTCCTGCCTGACGGTGTCCAGGACTAGGGGGGGTACTCACCACGTCATCTCTCGATCTGTTAGATTGGGCCGAGGACCCCCATGGCCGTATACTCATGGGCCAGTTCGGACCGCTACCGCATACAGGGAAGATTCCACAAGACTTGGCGATCAAGAGAAGGACTCCTCCCCACCGGCGTATTCGGCTAGGACTCTTGTTATCCTAGGCCTCTGGTGCATTATATAAACCGAGGCCAGGCTAGCCGATAGATCATATACAACAACAATCATACCATATGCTAGCTTCTAGGGTTTAGCCTATACGATCTCGTGGTAGATCAACTCTTGTAATACTCATATCATCAATATCAATCAAGCAGGACGTAGGGTTTTACCTCCATCAAGAGGGCCCGAACCTGGGTAAAATATCGTGTCTCCTGCCTCCTGTTACCATCCGCCTTACACGCACAGTTCGGGACCCCTTACCCGAGATCCGCCGGTTTTGACACCGACATTGGTGCTTTCATTGAGAGTTCCGCTGTGTGTTCGACAAAAGGTTGATGCCTCGCCTGCAGATCAACTGCGACTTTGGCATCTTCGTCACCAGCTCGACTGGTCACCTTGGTTTGACCAAGGACTGCGCCTTACCTCCGATCGTCATGTTCGGATGCGGGCCTTTATAAACATCAACTCCGATCTCTATCAAGATCATGGAGGAATCATCCAGGGAGCCCGGAGGCTCAACGTCAACATTGCCCTCGGGCGACCGTGTTGTTTTTCTGGACAACAAACTTGTGTCCGCCGCCATCGCCTCCTCAAGTGTCTTTTTAACGATCGCTTTGGTGGAATTGTGCGGAATTGAGTCTACAACAACCCTGGAAAATTTCGTCGAGTTCCGATGGAGGAATCTCTAGCAATCCACGATATACCAGAGCCCTGTCAAATCTGGACGGGAATCTGGATGAGTTTAGGGCGTGGCGTCCAGCTTCTAGCTCGACGTCCTTTGGAAGATCCAACCGTTGATCGGCTGCGGAATTCCTATATCTATCACTTCTCAAAATTTCAGCTCGATCCGACCGTCCAAACTCCGGGAACCTTCCGGTTAGTGCATCACTTTTCGGATCTGTTTTCAGTGCGAAAACTAATCCGACCTGTCGTGGTTTTGTCACGGCAGATGTCCTAGAGAAAGGACTTAGTCGTGAAGCCATCGCGACGGGTTAGCTTGAAGGGGTTAAAGCAAACACAGGGACGCAAGAGAGTTTATACTAGTTCGGCCCCTTCAATGAAGGTAAAAGGCTACGTCTAGTTGTGATGAAATTGATGGGGTTTCGATGACTAGGGAGCAAACAAGCTTCGCCTATGTCTCGAGTCGTTATCTCTCCTTGAACTGCTGCCGGGTCGTCCCCTTATATACACGGGTGACGCCCGTCGTTTCACAAAGTCCCAACACCGGTTGATATTCTGTCAGGACCCCGACTCGATGCCACATAGGTCTAGCATGTAACACCTCATATCACTTTGCGGCCTCACGCATGGTATTCCCACGGGTGTCGCCTTACCTTTGCCCGGGACCGTTTGCGCCTTTTGGCACATGTATATGATAGTGTCGCTAGTACCCATATGATAAGGAGCCCGGGCTGACATGGCTAGTCGTAAACCCAAAGTGGCACAGACTTACAGGGACAGGCATCCATGACCCATCTCCGAACGTGTCGGTCATCAGCAAGTGGGTCCGGGCTGTAGCACTGGGCTAGCAGGACTCCGGTAAACCGGGCTGTAGCGGGCTAACAGGACTCCGGTACTCAATGCGTGACATTTCCCCGAAGGGACAGACACAGGAACGAAGAAGGACACATGCCGGCCAGCCTAAGTGTTCCAGAGCAGTAGCAAGCTACCATGGCTTAGCGATAACACTAGGAGACATTTCCCGGTAAGAGAGGCTACTAAAGATAAACAACTAGATAGTCAGATCCCACACATACCAAGCATTTCAATCATACACACAATATGCTCGATATGTGCAAATACAACAAGGCATCACAACATGACTCTACGACACAAGTACTTTATTTAAGGCTCAGAGAGCCATACATAACATACACATAGATACGGGTCACACGACCCAGCATTCAAGTCATACAGTCATACAAACCAGCAGCGGAAGTAACTTGTCTGAGTACAGACAACTAGTAAAATAAAAGAGGCTTGGAAAGCCTAGCTATAATACGTGGTCCTTCACAAGCTCAGGATCACCACCTGGGCCTTAGCCTACTCATTGATGTCAACGTCTACGTAGAACCCATCAGAAGGGGTTGCAGCGTCTTCTGTAAAAATGTAAATTATAGCAACATGAGTACAAAGGTACTCAGCAAGACTTACATCAGATCCTACATACATGCACATTATCAAGAAGGGTTGGTGGAGTTATTGCAGCAAGCCAGCTTTGACTCTTGGCTAGACTATCCTACGAGACTCCAACTTGAAATGTTTTTGCGTACACAAGTCCACTACTCACCACTTCAATACACTACCGAGGATCCACCTCCGTCTTCCTACGGAAGAGCCATCCTCGGCACTCACACTTATCTTGAGGCTTTTAGTAGTTTCCATTTACTTGTCTATGAACTGTATAGGCAACCAAGTAGTCCTTTACCGCGGACGCGGCTATTCGAATAGATCATGATAACCCTGCAGGGGTGTACTTCTTCATACATGTTTCCACCACTTAGCGTCTGCACACGACATGTGCTCGGCAGACTTCAAGCGAAAACCGACGTGGGTGTAGACCACGACCTACCTAAACACCTAAGTCTCTAGTCCAGGTTTATCGCCTATCCAGGTTCCATCCGCAGGGAGTCCGGCCGAGGTTTCCCATACGGCCCCGAACGATGTGAACAGGGTTCCCGAGATACCTAACGGGTATTCGGTACACCGTGCCACGTACCTACCGCATCACAGCCCACCCCTACGGTCAGCGCTGTCCACGGCCTCCAGTAGGCTACAAACACCAGAAACTACTTGCAACTCCTGGACAGAGAACTAGGGTGGATAAGAAGTCGAGCGGGGTCATATTTCAGGGCCCAATGCATGGTAGTAGCTGTATCTTAAATCACACATACAGATCTCAGTGCTTAAGGTCGGTTTCAATGAAACAACCCACCATGTACTCCTACATGGCCTCTCATCGATACCTTTACCAAATCGTGTTTACCACACCATTCTCATTACCGACATAACCATTTCACTCTAGCCCATCACCCAGATGAACCAGACCTGACACGACTCTAAGCATAGCAGGCATAGCAAGGTAGGAACAACACATACATATGGCTCAATCAACTCCTACACATGCTAGTGGGTTTCATCTAGTTACTGTGGCAATGACAGGTCATGCAGAGGAAATGGGTTCAACTACCGTAGCACACAGCAGTTGGAAACGCGTTGTCTTAGTGCAGTAAACGAGAGCAGGAGCGAGAACATGGGATTGTATCGATATGATCAAATGGTTGGTTCCTTGCTTGATGATTCGATGCACTGATACGGTTCTTCGTTAGGGTAATCACGGTACTCCTCGGAGGCAGAACCTGCCGCAAGAACACCGATACACAACCATCACCAAACAATGTGCAACAATATGATGCATGCATGAAACATGGCAATATGAGTGTGTTGGGCTAATGCAACTAAGACCAGAAGGGTTTGAACCAATTTGAATCAAAGATTCAAATTTCAAACTCATACATGGCCCTTTAAAGTGTTTTTTCCTTGTTCTGCATTAAACATCAAGTTAACTTGTTTAGTCATGCATGAAAATAGTACAGATGGATAGATTGGATTTTTCTGATCATTTTTCATATATAATTTGTCTGATTTGGAGTTACAGAATAATAGTTATGAATTTTTGAAGTTTAAACTATATTCTGGAATTTCCTATATTAGATTAAATCCAGAAAATCAATTATTACGTCAGCCTGACGTCAGTGTGACATCAGCAGGTCAATGGGACACGTCCGGGTCAAACCTGACAGTGGGTCCCACATGTCAGTGTGATTAATTAAACTAAATAATTTAAACTAATCCTAATTAGTTAACAGGGCTGGGCCCCACCTGTCATTGACTCAGGGGAGTCAACCAGGGCCCACCCGTGGTCAAACCCGGGTCGGCTGCACCGGCGTTTAGCCGCCGGCGAGCCCGACGCGGCGGCGGAAGTGATTTTTGCCGTTCCGGCAACCAGACGAGCCGCGGAGGCCACCGGAGAGGAGCTGAGGTCGAGCCGCAGCTCTTGGTGGAGTCCGTTGGGGTCGGGGTGGCCGGAGTTGGCGCCAGCGACGACTTTGGCGGCCACCGGAGTTCGGCCGAAGACGAACTTGACGCTAGAGGGGTCGGTGAGGTGCGGGGAGTAGCTGGTTAGGTGCTACGTGACATGGTGAACATGATGGACACCAGTTTGTGGCCGGAGGGTGACCGGGAGCACGTCGGCAACGAGATCCACGGCGGTGGGTGCGGTTGAGCTCAGGGAGGTCGCTACACGGCTCGGGAGCAAGAACGGAAGGGAGGGGAAGATGGCTGAGCTCACAGTGAGTGCGACGAAGCCCTTGGTGCGGCCGGGGATGGACCGGAGCGACGACGGTGTTGAAGGGGATCTCCGGCGATGGCGGACTCGGGCGAGGTCGGTGCGGTGGACTCGGGCGTTGCGAGCGCTCGGGGCTCGGCTTGCTCGATGAAGTCGACAGCGGCGGAGCTCCTGGACACGACGAGAGGACGCACGGGCGGCGGGGAGCACGGCTACGACGTAGGCACGGCGGTGGTGG
>NC_057812.1:634511441-634553687 GCF_018294505.1 Triticum aestivum | reverse complement strand
CGCTCGGGGCTCGGCTTGCTCGATGAAGTGGACAGCGGCGGAGCTCCTGGACACGACGAGAGGACGCACGGGCGGCGGGGAGCACGGCTACGACGTAGGCACGGCGGTGGTGGCGTCGGTCATGGCGGGGGAGCGCGAGGGGGAGGAGCTGGAGAGGAGAGGGGGTGTCTGGGGGGTTCGGGGGAGAGAGGGAGGGCGATCCACGACGTCACCGGGCGAGGGGAGCGGCGAGGCGGCGAGCAGGTGCGTGGCGCGCGCTGCGGTCGCCGTCGGGCACCTGCCTGCCTGCCTGGCCGGCAAGCAGCTCGCTGGAGCGGCGCTGGGCTGGGCCGGCAGGTGGGCCGGGTGCTGGGCGCCAGGTAAGTTTTGCTATTTTCTTTCTGTTTTCTGTTTTTTAATACTTCTACAACTTTGTTGATTTATGAAAAATACTTAGGCAACTCCTAAAATCACCAAACTACTCCTGGTCCATAGTTGGATTATTTCCAACATGAAACATTTTAGTTTGGGGATATTTGATCATCTGAATATTTTATATAATTTTAAATGCCCAAACTCAAATATCTATGATTTAATTCAAAGAACCTAAGATGACCTAGGAAAATGTGCATCACTTTTGGCAGAGGTTCTGAACCAAGACAAAAATGGTGGGCATTTTAGAAGGGCATTTCAGGTTCATTGAAAAAGTTTTTAGTAAACCCTAATTGGTTTCAGAGGGGACTGGGGGTTCTGTCATCCCCATTTCAGGTTTCTGATGCAAAAATAAACATGATGCAACACTCTAATGCATGACTAGCTAGGGTGTGACAACTCACCCCCACTCAAAAGAATCTCGTCCCGAGATTTAGGTTCCTCCGGAAAGAGGGCGGGATACTCGAGTCGAAGACGATCCTCCCTTTCCCAAGTTGCTTCATCCTCAGAATGGTGCGACCATTGAACTTTGAGAAACTTGTTATTATGACGTCGGGTGGTACGCTCGGCCTGATCGAGGATACGAATGGGGTACTCTCGATATGTAAGATTATCTTGGAGATCAAGCGTTTCGTGGTCCACTCCACGGATAGGATCCGAGAAGCAACGCCTGAGTTGAGAAACGTGGAAGACATCATGGACTCTGGAGAGATGCGGAGGTAGTTCCAACTGGTAGGCAACTTCTCCTCGTTTAGCGAGAATGCGAAAGGGTCCAATGTAACGAGGAGCCAATTTGCCTTTGATACCGAAGCGATGGGTTCCCTTCAGAGGGGTAACCCGAAGGTAAGCCTTCTCGTCAATCTCGAAAGTCATAGCCTTATGTTTTCGGTCATATTGACTCTTCTGACGGGATTAGGCTGTTTTCAACTTTTCACGAACGATGCGAACTTGCTCTTCTGCTTCCTGAATCATATCCGGGCCAAAGAATTGTCTTTCCCCGGTCTCTAACCAGTTAAGGGGTGTTCGACACCGTCGTCCATAGAGAACTTCAAAAGGGGCTTTACCCAAGCTAGATTGATAGCTGTTGTTGTAAGCGAATTCGGCAAATGGAAGGCATTTCTCCCACTCCATTCCGAATGAGATAACAGAGGCTCGAAGCATGTCTTCTAGAATCTGGTTGACGCGTTCCACCTGACCACTCGACTGAGGGTGGAAAGCGGTGCTAAAAGAAAGGCGGGTTCCCATAGCATTTTGGAAACTTTCCCAAAATCGAGAGGTGAAAAGACTTCCTCGATCCGAGTTAATTTCCAAAGGAACACCATGGAGAGACACTATTCGGGAGATGTATAAGTCTGCCAACTGACTAGCGGTTATACTCTCACGAACAGGTAAGAAATGGGCCACTTTGGAAAGACGATCGACAACGACGAAGATAGCATTATTCCCTCTCTTGGTCCTGGGAAAACCGGTAATGAAATCCATACCAATTTTATCCCATTTCCATTCAGGAATAGCTAGGGGTTGAAGGGTGCCAGCAGGCCGTTGATGCTCTGCTTTTACACGACGACAGACGTCGCAATTAGCAATATACTGAGCAATTTCTCTCTTCATCCTAGTCCACCAGAACCTCTGGCGTAGGTCCTGATACATCTTGGTACTACCGGGATGAATGGTGAGAGGAGATTCATGAGCCTCCTTAAGGATCAACTGCCATAGATGCTGGTTCTTGGGAACCACTAAACGGTTCTCAAAGTACACAACACCATGATCATTTGTGGAGAAACAACTAGCACCTCCGCTAGCAATGTTCTCCTTGATCTTAGCTATTCCCTTATCTCGCTTCTGGGCAGCGATGATTTGATCCGTAAGAGTAGGTTTCGCCACCAAGGTGGAAAGAAATCCTTGAGGAACAATGTGAAGGTTAAGCTTCCGAAATTCCTCATGGAGAAGCGGTTGACTTTGTTGTAACATCAGGTTGTTACAATAAGATTTACGACTTAGCGCATCAGCCATGACGTTGGCTTTCCCTGGGGTGTAAGTTATTCCTAAGTCAAAATCTGTGATCAACTCGACCCAACGTCTTTTCCTGAGATTCAAATCCGGTTGGGTGAAGATGTACTTCAGACTTTGGTGATCAGTGAATATTTCGCAACGATTACCGAGGAGGTAATGTCGCCAGGTTTTAAGTGCATAGACTACAGCTGCAAGCTCTAGATCATGAGTAGGATAATTCTCCTCATGTGGGTGCAATTGCGGTGAGGCGTAAGCAATTACATGTCGATCTTGCATGAGAATACAGCCTAGTCCTTGTCGCGAGGCGTCGCAGTAGATAACAAAGTCCTTAGAGAAGTCTGGCGGTACCAGAACGGGAGCAGAAGTCAGGCGTCTTTTCAGTTCTTGAAAGTTGTGCTCACATTGTGGAGTCCATTCGAACTTTTTATCTTTCTTAAGGAGTTCGGTTAGAGGTTTAGCAACTTTGGAGAAGTTCTCGACAAAGCGACGACAATAGCTCGCTAGGCCAAGGAAACTCCGAACTTGCTTGACCGATTCAGGTGGAGTCCAATTAAGGACGGCTTGAACTCGCTCAGGGTTAACAGCAATACCTTTACCAGATATTACATGACCCAGATAGGTCACTTCTGACAACCAAAATTCACATTTAGAGAATTTGGCATAAAGACGATGCTCTCGAAGTTTCGTCAACACTAGCCTTAGATGTTCGGCATGTTCTTCCTCGTTCTTGGAGTAGATGAGTATATCATCGAGGTAAACCACGACGAATTTATCCAAATACTCCATGAAGATTGAGTTCATTAACCGAGAAAAAGTGGCTGGAGCGTTGGTTAAACCGAAGGACATGATGGTGTACTCGTATTGGCCATAACGAGTAACAAAGGCCGTTTTAGGAATGTCCCCATTCCTGATTTTGATTTGATGGTAGCCCAACCTCAAATCCATTTTGGAGAAGACTGAGGATCCAGCGAGCTGATCATACAGGTCGTTGATCCTGGGGAGCGGATATTTGTTCTTGATTGTGACCAAATTGACAGGTCGATAATCTACAACCATCCGGTCCGTACCATCCTTCTTCTTGACGAAGAGGACGGGGCAAGCCCACGGAGATGAACTAGGTCGGATGAAACCCTTTTTCAAGGACTCATCGAGTTGTTTCTTAAGCTCGGCTAGTTCTAGTGGTGCCATCTTATAAGGTCTTCTAGCAATCGGGACGGTTCCTGGAATGAGGTCTATTACGAACTCAACATCCCTGTCGGGTGGAACACCTGGCAATTCCTCTGGGAAGACATCCGGAAAGTCACGGACTACCGGGACGTCCTCAAGGTCTGGCAAAGGGCTGGCGTTAAGAGAATATAACTGTCGCTTGGCTATTCGGGTCAAGACATTGACTATCTTCCCCGAAGGATGGGTAAGTTGAACAGTCCTAGAGAAGCAATCAATTTGGGCATGATGAACTGACATCCAGTCCATACCCAGAATGATATTAATATCTGAAGATTTAAGGGCTATCAAAGATGCGAGGAAAACAAGTCTGTCGACTTGGATTTCATTTCCATGGCTTACTCTAGAAGTTTGCCATTTGGATCCCGGAGTTTGAATTACCATAGAGGTTGGCATGTCACAGAATGCGATGTTATGCAAACGAGCATAATTTTCGGATATAAAAGAATGAGAGGCTCCTGTATCGAACAGAACAGATGCCGGGTGGCAATTAACAAGAAGTGTACCAAGAACGACGTTGGGATCCTCTTGAGCTTCCTCGGCAGAGATACAGTTGACATGGCCACGTGCAGCGGTGGCCGGCTTGGCGTGGAACACTTTCCCTGTCGGCTTGCCACGGCCAACAGCTTTAGCAGATTGGTTGGGGTTGGTCTGGGGACACTCACGCATATAGTGGCCAGATTCCCCACACTTGAAACAAGTTACGGAACTGGTACGTGGAGGAGCATTGTTGGTTGGACCACCATAGGGCTTGGCTGGTGCAGACTGTTGAACGGGGCGAGGCGCCTGGAAGGATGGCCTCGGTGTGAACCTGGGTGGCAGGGCAGTGTTGGGCACCCACACGCGGCGCTTCTGAGGACCAGCACCGGATGAGGAACCCACGTCACGGCCATGCTTGCGTGTTGCGTCATAATCAGTCTGACCAGTCTCAGCACTGATGGCCTTGTTAACAAGTTTCTGAAAGGATGTGCACTCATGCAGACGGAGGTCGCGGCGAAGCTCAGGACTAAGCCCCTTACGGAACCTTGCTTGCTTCTTGGCATCGATAGAAACTTCCTCAGTGGCATATCGTGCGAGGTTACCAAACCCCTTGCTGTAAGCATCCACAGAGAGTTGGCCTTGGGTGAAATTGCAAAATTCCTCACGTTTACGGTCCATGAGACCCTCCGGAATGTGATGTTCACGGAAAGCCTCGCTGAATTCAGCCCAAGTAGTGACATGGCCCGCTGGGCGCATAGCTCCATAATTCTCCCACCATAGACTGGCGGGGCCTTCAAGATGATATGCAGCAAAGGTGACCTTGTCAGCCTCAGCTACTAGCGCAGAACGCAGTTTGTGAGAAATACGGCGAAGCCAGTCATCAGCGTCGAGAGGCTCGACGGAGTGGTGGAACGTGGGTGGATGTAACTTAATGAAATCACTGAGCGACACCACGTTAGTCCTCTGATGGTGTGCTGTGTTCTGTTCAATACGCTCCAACAAACGGTTGGTCTCCCGTTTATTTCTCTCAGCTTCCATCATAACCTCGGCTAGGGAAGGAGGATGAGGCAGATTTGCATTCCTGACTTCACTGCCTTCGGCCTGCTCTTGAGGAGCAGGGTTAGTGCGCGTGTTGACCATCCTAGGTAAACAAGACAATGATTTAGTCAGAATGATAAGATTCCGACATAGGATACAGAATGTAAGGAATAACTCGGAATGCAAGATGATCATCCGTATGACATGGTAGATACATAAACTGCTTCTTTATTCCATCGTCATACACACCATACAAGGTTTAGTACAAAACCAAACAAGGTACTATTACGGTGAAAGGAAGATTACATCACATCGGAGGCATCCCAAGCTCCTATACATTATTTTTCTACTCCTCCGGAAGCGGTACAAACTAGGTCATATCCCACGAGTCATGCAGGACGATAGACGACACAGCTAGTACAAACTAGTGATACCACCACTAACTCAGACCGATCCATAGTAGTCCTCGTAGAAATTACCTCCATAGCCTGGAAGCTCAACATGATCATCCGGGAACAGACGATCTCGCGGAGCTTGCGGACCATAGGGGCTAGGATGAGGTCTTGGACCAACAGACGGTGGCCTGCGGGGACCGCGAGGTGGGGTGATGCCTCCTACATCACGCCAACCCATCACGTCTGGCAGAGCAGATCTCACAGGATAGAGATCGCGCATATCCGAATATCCAGCTTGCACCGCCGGTGCAAACCGAGTCAACGTGGCCCAATGGTCAGCGCGGGTATTGAAAAGCTCTAGCCTCAAGGCCCGATTTTCACGGTCCTTATCCTCGAGCATCTCAGCAGTGGTGCGAGTCTGTGAATCCTCCTGAGTGGGGTCAGCATAGATAGCCTGGAGATACCCTTGTGCTCCCGGAAGTGATCCTGGCATATACCGGAAATCAGAATCCCGAAATAGGCCAGTCCTGACTCGCATGATGGTCATCATAGAGTAGGCGGCGTCCTGCACAGCCATCTTAATAGTAACCCCGAGTCCATAGGAGCAGTGAAGGGGCTCGGTGGATCCAGGATAAGATGGAAATATCCTGACAGTGCAGAAATACTGGCTTTGATTAAAGTCTCGGAATTGCTCTTCGACCGTGTACTCAGGATACCAACGGTATCCAGCCTCAGTCATTACCCTGACCAACATGGCAGTATGGCCGGGTACATCTAGGCATCGAGTCAGGTGAACCACTTGATTAAGGTCGCGAGTGGCCATCTGAAAACACAACCATAATGCAAAGGCATTAGAATTTCTAGCAAAATTTCGGCAGCATAACAGCTGTAAATGCTCAAGAAGGATTTTGAGACATTTGACAAAGGATTTCATACACACTCAACATCATCATATCAAAGTTCTGAGTCCATCCTAACAACATGATGTGGTAGTAGAACTGTACTAGGCTTGTATCCATCAAACCTATAAGGTACTACAGATTAGTAACACGTGATCCTGATAGAGAGAATAGATCCTAATCCCTTAAACCCCGGTGGAAGAATAGACTGACTCAGATCAGAATGTCATAAGATAAAGGAGTAAAAAGAGCCTTACGTTCCAACCCACAAACAATTCCCCTACATATAACTAAAGAATTTCTAGATTCAACATCGACCAGTTTGGCTTGGAGAACCTACAGGCAGTCCGGCTCTGATGCCAACGCTGTCAGGACCCCGACTCGATACCACATAGGTCTAGCATGTAACACCTCATATCACTTTGCGGCCTCACGCACGGTATTCCCACGGGTGTCGCCTTACCTTTGCCCGGGACCGTTTGCGCCTTTTGGCACACGTATATGATAGTGTCGCTAGTACCCATATGATAAGGAGCCCGGGCTGACATGGATAGTCGTAAACCCAAAGTGGCACAGACTTACAGGGACATGCATCCATGACCCATCTCCGAACGTGTCGGTCATCAGCAAGTGGGTCCGGGCTGTAGCACTGGGCTAGTAGGACTCCGGTAAACCGGGCTGTAGCGGGCTAACAGGACTCCGGTACTCAATGCGTGACATTTCCCCGAAGGGACAGACATAGGAACGAAGAAGGACACATGCCGGCCAGCCTAAGTGTTCCAGAGCAGTAGCAAGCTACCATGGCTTAGCGATAACACTAGGAGACATTTCCCGGTAAGAGAGGCTACTAAAGATAAACAACTAGATAGTCAGATCCCACACATACCAAGCATTTCAATCATACACACAATATGCTCGATATGTGCAAATACAACAAGGCATCACAACATGACTCTACGACACAAGTACTTTATTTAAGGCTCAGAGAGCCATACATAACATACACATAGATACGGGTCACACGACCCAGCATTCAAGTCATACAGTCATACAAACCAGCAGCGGAAGTAACTTGTCTGAGTACAGACAACTAGTAAAATAAAAGAGGCTTGGAAAGCCTAGCTATACTACGTGGTCCTTCACAAGCTCAGGATCACCACCTGGGCCTTAGCCTACTCATTGATGTCAACGTCTACGAAGAACCCATCAGAAGGGGTTGCAGCGTCTTCTGTAAAATGTAAATTATAGCAACATGAGTACAAAGGTACTCAGCAAGACTTACATCAGATCCTACATACATGCACATTATCAAGAAGGGTTGGTGGAGTTATTGCAGCAAGCCAGCTTTGACTCTTGGCTAGACTATCCTACGAGACTCCAACTTGAAATGGTTTTGCGTACACGAGTCCACTACTCACCACTTCAATACACTACCGAGGATCCACCTCCGTCTTCCTACGGAAGAGCCATCCTCGGCACTCACACTTATCTTGAGGCTTTTAGTAGTTTCCATTTACTTGTCTATGAACTGTATAGGCAACCAAGTAGTCCTTTACCGCGGACGCGGCTATTCGAATAGATCATGATAACCCTGCAGGGGTGTACTTCTTCATACATGTTTCCACCACTTAGCGTCTGCACACGACATGTGCTTGGCAGACTTCAAGCAAAAACCGACGTGGGTGTAGACCACGACCTACCTAAACACCTAAGTCTCTAGTCAAGGTTTATCGCCTATCCAGGTTCCATCCGCAGGGAGTCCGGCCGAGGTTTCCCATACGGCCCCGAACGATGTGAACAGGGTTCCCGAGATACCTAACGGGTATTCGGTACACCGTGCCACGTACCTACCGCATCACAGCCCACCCCTACGGTCAGCGCTGTCCACGGCCTCCAGTAGGCTACAAACACCAGAAACTACTTGCAACTCCTGGACAGAGAACTAGGGTGGATAAGAAGTCGAGCGGGGTCATATTTCAGGGCCCAATGCATGGTAGTAGTTGTATCTTAAATCACACATACAGATCTCAGTGCTTAAAGTCGGTTTCAATGAAACAACCCACCATGTACTCCTACATGGCCTCTCATCGATACCTTTACCAAATCATGTTTACCACACCATTCTCATTACCGACATAACCATTTCACTCTAGCCCATCACCCAGATGAACCAGACCTGAAACGACTCTAAGCATAGCAGGCATAGCAAGGTAGGAACAACACATACATATGGCTCAATCAACTCCTACACATGCTAGTGGGTTTCATCTAGTTACTGTGGCAATGACAGGTCATGCAGAGGAAATGGGTTCAACTACCGTAGCACACAGCAGTTTGAAATGCGTTGTCTTAATGCAGTAAACGAGAGCAGGAGCGAGAACATGGGATTGTATCAATATGATCAAATGGTTGGTTGCTTGCCTGATGATTCGATGCACTGATACGGTTCTTCGTTAGGGTAATCACGGTACTCCTTGGAGGCAGAACCTGCTGCAAGAACACCGATACACAACCATCACCAAACAATGTGCAACAATATGATGCATGCATGAAACATGGCAATATGAGTGTGTTGGGCTAATGCAACTAAGACCAGAAGGGTTTGAACCAATTTGAATCAAAGATTCAAATTTCAAACTCATACATGGCCCTTTAAAGTGTTTTTTCCCTGTTCTGCATTAAACATCAAGTTAACTTGTTTAGTCATGCATGAAAATAATACAGATGGATAGATTGGATTTTTCTGATCATTTTTCATATATAATTTGTCTGATTTGGAGTTACAGAATAATAGTTATGAATTTTTGAAGTTTAAACTATATTCTGGAATTTCCTATATTAGATTAAATCCAGAAAATCAATTATTGCGTCAGCCTGACGTCAGTGTGACATCAGCAGGTCAACAGGACACGTCCGGGTCAAACCTGACAGTGGGTCCCGCGTGTCAGTGTGATTAATTAAACTAAAATTAATTTAAACTAATCCTAATTAGTTAACAGGGCTGGGCCCCACCTGTCATTGACTCAAGGGAGTCAACCAGGGCCCACCCGTGGTCAAACCCGGGTCGGCTGCACCGGCGTTTAGCAGCCGGCGAGCCCGACGCGGCGGCGGAAGTGATTTTTGCCGTTCCGGCAACCAGACGAGCCGCGGAGGCCACCGGAGAGGAGCTGAGGTCGAGCCGCAGCTCTTGGTGGAGTCCGTTGGGGTCGGTGTGGCCGGAGTTGGCGCCGGCGACGACTTTGGCGGCCACCGGAGTTCGGCCGAAGACGAACTGACGCTAGAGGGGTCGGTGAGGTGCTGGGAGTAGCTGGTTAGGTGCTACGTGACATGGTGAACATGATGGACACCAGTTTGTAGCCGGAGGGTGACCGGGAGCATGTCGACGACGAGCTCCACGGCGGTGGGTGCGGTTGAGCTCCGGGAGGTCGCTACACGGCTCGGGAGCAAGAACGGAAGGGAGGGGAAGATGGCTAAGCTCACAGTGAGTGCGACGAAGCCCTTGGTGCGGCCGGGGATGGACCGGAGCGACGACGGTGTTGAAGGGGATCTCCGGCGACGGCGGACTTGGGCGAGGTCGGTGCGGTGGACTCGGGCGTTGCGAGCGCTCGGGGCTCGGCTTGCTCGATGAAGTGGACAGCGGCGGAGCTCCTGGACACGACGAGAGGACGCACGGGCGGCGGGGAGCACGGCTACGACGTAGGCACGGCGGTGGTGGCGTCGGTCATGGCGGGGGAGCGCGAGGTGGAGGAGCTGGAGAGGAGAGGGGGTGTCTGGGGGGTTCGAGGGAGAGAGGGAGGGCGATCCACGACGTCACCGGGCGAGGGGAGCGGCGAGGCGGCGAGCAGGTGCGTGGCGCGCGCTGCGGTCGCCGTCGGGCACCTGCCTGCCTGCCTGGCCGACAAGCAGCTCGCTGGAGCGGCGCTGGGCTGGGCCGGCAGGTGGGCCGGGTGCTGGGCGCCAGGTAAGTTTTGCTATTTTCTTTCTGTTTTCTGTTTTTTAATACTTCTGCAACTTTGTTGATTTATTAAAAATACTTAGGCAACTCCTAAAATCACCAAACTACTCCTGGTCCATAGTTGGATTATTTCCAACATGAAACATTTTAGTTTGGGGATATTTGAGCATCTGAATATTTTATATAATTTTAAATGCCCAAACTCAAATATCTATGATTTAATTCAAAGACCCTAAGGTGACCTAGGAAAATGTGCATCACTTTTGGCAGAGGTTCTGAACCAAGACAAAAATGGTGGGCATTTTAGAAGGGCATTTCAGGTTCATTGAAAAAGTTTTTAGTAAACCCTAATTGGTTTCAGAGGGGACTGGGGGTTCTGTCATCCCCATTTCAGGTTTCTGATGCAAAAATAAACATGATGCAACACTCTAATGCATGACTAGCTAGGGTGTGACATATTCATATCCGAGTTGGTCTCTCCTTATTCCTAACTTATAATACAAGTTTATATACAAATACCGGTTTATAGCAACAAGTCTTGAACCGACTACGGGCCTTATGCCCTCATCTGTCTTCTTGGGCTTTAGCACTCTTGAACTACTGATGAAGTTGACCCGGCCCAGATAGGCCGGTTTACGCCCAGCAGTAATATCCCCAACATTAGGCCCCAGATTGATTTGAACGGGTTCATGTCAATCTTTTAACAAAAGCTTCATCTTCAGCATCTTCTTATAAATTGGTAAACCGCCATGATGTCATCTTCTCTGATCGTTGTAAACCGAAGTGACGTCACCTGTCATAACGAAGCTATCCATTCTGCTTCTTTGTTTAATAGATCTGCGGAAATCAAGGCGACAGCTCCATTTCGTGGCCCCTTGATTGTCATGCCCGACACCTGTTCTTTCGCCTTATAAATAGGACCGAAGGGTCATTTCTTTTCTCCCCTTCGTGCCTTTCTTCCTCGTCTTGCTCGCGTCGCTAGCCTCGGAGCTCCGCTGCCGCCGTCGACCTCTGCATCAACCTCGGCCGCTGCATCAACCTGGGCGCACCAGAGCATCGCGGCAACCTTCTGTGTCTTCCTCATCTCCGGTAAATCTTCTATCCTTTCCCCCGCAGATCTGACCTAGAGTTTCACAGTTCTTCAGTTTTCATCGTCTGCCTCTTGCTCATACGATAGATCTTTAGATGACTCCGCAAATCTTTATTCTGTTCAATGGTAGCTGTTTACCCTTCGCCTTCACTTACACATCTCAAAACCATGGATCTGTATGTACGTATTGCTCATTGATTCGGTATTGCTCCTTTTGGACATCTGAATATTTATCTTTTTTCTGAACTTGCTTCAGATCCATCGCTGTAGAGAAATCTTGTGAAATCTGTTTCTGCATACTTATCCATCCACAATCTCAGCTGTTTCAAATGCTTAGATCAGGCGGTTTAACCTTGTAAAAAAATTGTCAAACCGGTATATATCATTAGTCCCCTTGATGAACCGCCATTGTTGCTTCATAAAACTCCGGTTCAGATAGACCTGTCTCTGGTTTAACATTGCACATACCAATGTACCTTGATCAATTCATTTTTGAACCGGGATTTTCTACCTTGTAGATTTCATCATGGCCAAGCAAGTATATGAGTGCAATTGGGTTCCTTCTCGCGTCACAGAGGCTCAACTGGACGATTTAGTCCTGATCGGCGCTTTAGGTAGCAAAGATACCATCCATTGGAGGGCTCCTGGCAAAGAATGCCCTCCCACACCTCAAGAAGGAGAGGTCATTGTTTTCGTAGATCACTTAGCCCGGGGCTTTAAGCCGCCCAGTTCTAAATTTTACCGGGATGTTTTAGCCGATTTCCAACTCCATCCCCAAGACACTGGCCCAAACTCTGTTACAAATATGTGTCACTTCCAAGTGCTCTGTGAGGCGTTCTTTCAAGAGGAGCCCACAGTGGAATTGTTCAGAGACCTTTTCCATTTAAACCGCTGTACTGAGTTCACTGACGGCTCCAATACGGAGTTGGGTGGCGTGGCGATCCATAAAAGGAAAGAGGTCACATACCCTCACGCCAAACTGCACAGCCACCCCAAAGAGTGGAATCAGACATGGTTCTATTGCAAAGACACCTCCCCTGCTGGTGAGAATCCCTTGCCTGGTTTTAGTCCGGAGCGGCTCAGCAATACACACCCTTTTCCGCAAAGATTAACTGCCCAGAAGAGAAGCAAATATGCTCCTCAACTGTCGAAGCTCAGAGCCTTTATGGCCAACGGTTTAACAGGGGTTGATCTCGCTCGCTGTTGGATATCATGGAGCATACTGCCCCTTAGTCAGCGCTCCGGTTTGATGTGCGAGTATACTGGCAGTGTTGATGACCCACTGTGACACTCCAAAATCCAGCTCACCAATGAAGAAATCATAGAGGCTGTGAATAAGATGTTGAATGAACCGGAACACATCTGTGCTAAAAACGGCATGCTTCCCTTCTGTGCCACCAACAAACCGCCAGCTGTAAGACTTTGATTTTTCTTTTTGCTGAGTCTGTTATTGATATATCTGGTCATTGTTTAATATCAGTGTGTGTGTAATTAGGGAAATGATCCATTTTGGAGCAAAAAACTGCCGCAGGAGAAACCAGAAAAACCAGACAAACCAGAAAGAGCAACTCGGCAAAAGACTAAAGCTGTGAAGAAGACTGCCCACAGGAAAAGAACCACTGCATCCTCTAATCCGGCCCCTGATGATGATGTGGATAATCCGGACCTTGAGGTAGAGCTTGACTCACTTGGCTTATTTTTCATGCGTTTTATTGATGATGATATTTGTTAGGATGATGCCGAAGCCAGCCACGCTGATGCTGCAGAGGTAATTATTCTCTCTTCCGACTCAGAACCTTTGCCTTCACTAAAAATCCGTCAGGCAAACCGGAAAGTTAAATTTTCTCATCCTCTTGCTTATTTGGATCCCAAATTTCTTATGAAGACCCAACAGCACGAAGCTCGTCGCACAACCCGGCACAATGGCCAGGTAGTTACCTCCACCGGTTTACCGAACAGTCCGGTTCGGAAACGCCGTTCAGAGGTCTATAATTTGCTTGTCAATGCTTGTCCTAAAGCGGGCTGCTTTCGTCAACCTCTTAATCCATCTGACTCCGATTACCAGGTTACTTCCCACTCATCTTCTGGCGAGTCATCGGCTACTCAGCTGCCACCGCTCAAAATGGTGCTTGGGTAAGCTATACTAATCATAATATTTGCAGCACATCGCCTTGGAACATATGCTATATTTGATTTTGTTATTCCTTTCAGGGCCAAACCTAGGCCAAGCAAGAAGGCTCGCCTGGACAAAGCGGCCGAAGAAGATGCCGTCCTTGAACTGGGCAAGACACCAGATCTTGAGGCGGCTATTCCTGAGGATATACGCAATGATCCACCGTAGCAAGACGACGATCTTATTGCTGAAGAGAGACCAATTGATGCCTCAAGCCCTGTCAATCAGCCCACAAGCTCCATCCAGATTGAGAAATCCACCGGTCCAGCAAAGCCTACTCACAAGCTAACAGCCCCAGTGCAAACCGGTGATTCCAAGGACGATGAGGTTGTCATTACTGGCACTGGCCATACCGAGCCAAGCAATCCTGTCGCTTTGTCCAAACATTCTGCCAAGGAAGAATTCGCTGCCTTTAGCAAAGGCAAGTGGAATGCTGATCTGGCGACTTACGCTGCTCTGAACACCCAAGATATCCATTCCGGCTACCTGAACCGGCTATATACCAGTCGTGACTATGAAGCCAGTCTGGTTAATATGATGAAAGATAAACATGAGGTAACTTCCATATGCTCTTTCCTGCTTGTATGCTTCAATTCGTGCTGACTCTCCTAGCCCCCAAGGGCCGGTTTGTAATCTTCTTTTAAACCGGGACTTACTAATATAAATCTTAATACTTTGAAATTTTCTGATGTAGCCCCCAAGGGCCGGTTCAAATTAACGTAGTTAAACCGGTACTTTGAGTAATTGAAATTGCCGCATCAGAGTATATATGACAAAATAGCCATTAGCCCCCAAGTACCAAGTTGAATACTTGTATTGAGCTTGGGACTTTATAATCAAGTGAAATCTGAAGATCAAATATGCATTAGCCCCCAAGTGCCAAGTGCATAACTTGTTATGTGGTTGGTACTTCAATCCTTGCACCGTTTTGTTGAAGCATATAACGTTCTGCATGCAGGCTGAGCTGAAGACGAAAGAAAGCCAAGTCGCCGATCTCCAAGAAAACCTGAAAACCCAACAAGCTGAAACCTCCAAAGCAAAAGAGGAATTAGCCAGCGCTTTAAGCGCCAAGGAACAGCTTAAGGATAACTTCAAGAAGAAGCGGGCGGATTGGGCCACTGAAAAGTCCGCTTTAATCAAACGAGCAAAGGATGCCGAGGCCGCACTAAAACCGGTGGCGGATGAACTGACCAGCATAAAGCGGCACATGCATGCTATGACCACTGCCATCTTTGGTAAGCCAGTTTAACTTCTGAATTGACTCGGCCTTCCTACAGAGCTGCCGATTTAACCCTTTACGATATTTCAGGGACACGCATTGGTCACTTGGGGTCAGATGTGCGGAATAAATTGAAAGCTGCCTATATGTTGGTCGAACAACTATACACTGGCGCACAGCGGATCATCTGTACCGCATCCCACAACAAACCGGCACCAACTTTGATTCGAGACACTCTGATGAAACTGTCGGTGCTTCCTGCTCGGGTTGAAGAGCTGAAGAAATCTGCTGCTCGAACCGATGCGATCACTGCCTTAATCCGGGCAAAAGCCTGGGTGCCGGATTTTGATCCTATTGAAGCGGCTTAGGGCTATCCCAGCTTGAAGGAAGACGGGTCAGAATTTGGTGAAGCGGATCTACGAGCAATAAACCGGGAGGTGCGTCTGCTAGCTTGCCAATTGGCTGAAGAAGCAGACTTGTCTCATTATCAAGCCCAATACGACACTCAGAACAAGCGAATAGCTGCACCAATTCATGAACCGGAAAATCTTATCCCTCCAATCCGTAAGCATACTTACGCTCCCGATATTGACCCGTCATTGTTGATCCATGATGAAGCTGTTTTTCAAGCATTAATGGGAATCGACTGGACAACTGTTGATTTCCAGCCGCTGGGTAGAGAAACTGAGGCTGAAGCGGCGCAGGATGACCCACAACCATCAGGCCGGGCTGGTGACCAAGCTTGAACCGGAAGCCGGTTTAAATCTGCTTCTCCTTTTCAAAAAACAATAATCTTATTGTGGGCACCGTGTTGCCTTGTAATAGGCTAGCTGATACTTTTGATGTTGATATGCCTTCGTGCATAATTTGTTCTTCCTGTGACGATGAACTTTCCAAAGCACCTTCTGCAATAAGAAACTCCTCAAGTGCCACCGCGGTTGTACTGTCAGGCGGAATATAATGTCTGCATATATGAAGTCAAAACATCCATTTTTTTAAGTATATGACCAAATTTTTGAGATACATAATACCTGTAATCGTTGAGTGTGAAGTTGGCTTGGCCAATCTTGAAGCGGAGTTTTGCAAACCCACACTGTTGGAGGAGATAACAGCTCCTGTATATATGATGCTGGTTTACCATGTAAACCATGCCGGGTTATAATAAACACCGTGTTACTCCACAAGAGGATGTTAACAACAAGGATCAAACCGGGCAAATAGTCTCCGGATTGACATGAACTGTGTTTCGTCAATTGATTGGTTGAAAACTTTGTTAGTTTAAAAGAAAACGCAATAAAAAAGAAAAAAAGTATCTTGCAAAGAAAAGTGCGAAGCAAAAGCAATGACAAAATTGTTTGCAAAAAAAGGTTTATTTGAGCTGATCAAATGACGTTACCATGGCCAAACACGACCAAGCTCCCGTTAGGTGTAACTATGGTTCTAGTCAGCCAGGTCCCCAAATGAAACCGTGGCATTTATGGTGACCAAGTGGCATGGCAATGGTTCGGATTCGACCAAGCCCCCAAGTGATTCTGTGGCCTTAGGCCGATCAAGAGGCATGACTGGTTCAGACATGACCAAGTCCCCAAGTGATCTGGTGGCTCTCGCCTATCAAGAGGTATGGTATTGGTTCAGACACGACCAATCCTCCAAGTGATATAACATGATGCTTTTAAAAAGCGAACTCAAGGGGTAAATCGGAGGCCGCTTTAGAACAACTCCGTGTAACCACACATGATTTAAAAGAACAGATACCCTGCTTTAGCTGAGGTCCCGGTTTATTATATTTAATCATAATATATACATCATTGTAATATGTACATAAGTAGAACCAATGGCTCAGGTATAAAGGCCGAAGATGGGCTATGTTCCACGGCCTGTTGGTCTCCTCCTCTGATGTACGTGAGTCCTTATGCTCTCGAATATCGATCAGATAGTATGACCCATTGTGCAGATTCTTGATGACCACGAAAGGTCCCTCCTAAGGTGGGGATAACTTATGCATATCAGTCTGATCTTGGATGAGCCAAAGCACCAAATCTCCTTCCTGGAAGGTTCTGGTTCTGACTCGGCGACTCTGATAACTACGAAGATCCTGTTGGTAAATCGCCGATCGGGCGGCTGCTATGTCACGCTCTTCATCCAACCGGTCCAAAGCATCTTGCCGTGCTGCCTTGTTGTACGCTTCAATATAAGTCGTCACACGAGGTGAATCATGATGGATATCACTGGGGAGAACCGCCTCCGCTCCATAAACCATGAAGAACGGTGTGTGTCCTGTTGACCTGTTGGGTGTTGTATTGATGCTCCATAACACAGATGGTAATTCCTCTACCCAACAACCCGGCGTTCTCTGCAAAGGAACCATGAGCCGGGGCTTGATGCATCTCAAGATCTCTTGATTAGCTCTTTCTGCTTGACCATTGGACTGTGGGTGTGCCACTGATGAAACATCAAGTCGGATGCGCTCCCGTTCGCAAAACTCCTTCATGGCACCTTTGGACAAACTAGTACCATTATCTGTGATGATACTGTGTGGAAAGCCAAACCGGAAAATCACTTTTTTGATGAATTGAACCGCCGTTGCCGCATCACACTTACTAATAGGTTCTGCCTCCACCCACTTTGTAAACTTGTCAACCCCCACCAGGAGGTGGGTCTTCTTATCTTTGGACCTTTTGAAAGGCCCCACCATATCCAGCCCCCAAGTCGCAAACGGCCAAGTAATTGGAATCATTCTCAATTCTTGAGCCGGTACATGAGCACGTCTTGAAAACCTTTGGCAAACATCACATCGCCTGACCAGATCCTCCGCATCAGCATGAGCAGTTAACCAATAGAAGCCATGGCGAAACGCTTTAGCCACCAGAGACTTTGAACCGGCGTGGTGACCACAATCTCCTTCCTGGATCTCACGCAAAATTTCACGGCCTTCTTCAGGAGACACACATCGTTGAAATGCTCCTGACACACTGCAATGATGCAACTCGCCGTTGATAATAGTCATGGACTTGGATTGCCAGATTATCTGTCGAGCCAGAGTCTCATCCTCTGGTAACTCGCCCCGGTTCTTGTAAGCCAGGTAAGGAAGCGTCCAACCCGGAATGACATCAAGAGCTGCCACCAATTGAGCCTCCGGATCAGGAATAGCCAAATCCGCTTCACCAAGGATCTTGACCGACGGGGTGTGCAGCACATCCAGAAAAACATTAGGCGGGACCGGTTTGCGCTGAGAGCCTAGCCGGCTTAAAGCGTCTGCCGCTTCATTTTTCCGCCGGTCCACGTGGTCCACCTGATAGCCTTTAAAATGACCTGCAACAATATCCACCTCACGATGATATGCTGCCATGAGTGGGTCCTTGGAGTCCCAAGTGCCGGACACTTGCTGAGCCACGAGGTCCGAGTCGCCGAAACACTTAACTCGACTTAGATTCATCTCCTTAGCCATCCGGAGACCATGGAGCAAGGCTTCATACTCAGCTACATTGTTAGTACAAGGGAACATTAAACGGAGAACGTAACAAAACTTATCACCTCGTGGGGAAGTTAATACAACTTTGGCCCCCGAGCCTTCCAATTCCCTGGATCCATCAAAATGGATGGTCCAATATGTGTGATCCGGCTTTTCTTCAGGTGCTTGCATTTCCGTCCAATCATTGATAAAATCAACAAGTGCTTGAGACTTAACCGCCGTCCGAGGCACATATTTCAAATCGTGCGGCCCAAGCTCTATAGCCCACTTGGCAATCCGGCCAGTTGCTTCCCGGTTCTGGATGATATCCCCCAAAGGAGCAGAACTGACCACCGTGATTGGATGCCCTTGGAAGTATTGTTTCAGCTTCCAGCTTGCCATAAAAACTCCATACACCAGCTTCTGCCAATGCGGATACCTTTTCTTGGACTCAATGAGTACCTCGCTGATATAATAGACCGGACGTTGAACCGGATGCTCCTTACCAGCCTCCTTTCGCTCCACCACAATAGCCACGCTGACCACCCGAGCATTAGCAGCAACATATAGCAGTAACGGCTCCTTGTCAATGGGAGCGGTGAGCACAGGCGGATTGGCCAATTGCTGCTTAAGTCCTCAAATGCTTCATCAGCAGCTGAACTCCAGACAAACTGATCCGTCTTCTTCAACATCTGATACAAAGGGATTGCCTTCTCACCAAGACGACTGATAAACCAGCTTAACGCGGCAATCCGGCCTGCCAGGCGTTGAACATCATTGGTACACTTCGGTTTAGCCAGAGAGGTGATGGCTGTGATCTTCTCCAGATTAGTCTCAATTCCCCTATTAGATACCAGAAAGCCCAATAACTTGCCCGCCGGTACACCAAAAATGCACTTGTCCAGATTAAGCATCATCTTGTATGTCCTCAGGTTATCAAAGGTTTCCTTCAAATCACCAATCAGAGTCTCCTTCTCCCTGGATTTAACCACGATATCATCCACGTAAGCATGCACATTACGGCCGATCTGTTTGTGTAGACAATTTTACACACAACGTTGATAAGTTGCCTGGGCACTCTTGAGCCCGAAGGGCATAGACACATAGCAGAAGGCTCCAAAGGGAGTTATGAATGCCGTCTTCTCCTGGTCCTTAACTACCATTTTGATCTGATGATAGCCAGAATATGCATCCAAAAAACTTAAACGCTCACAACCCGCCGTAGCGTCAATAATTTGATCAATACGGGGGAGGGCAAAAGGATCTGCTGGACAAGCTTTATTAAGATCTGTGTAATCCACACACATGCGCCAGGTGCCGTTTTTCTTAAGGACCAGCACCGGATTGGCAAGCCACTCAGGGTGAAAAACCTCAACAATAAAACCAGCTGCTAAGAGCCTGGCTACCTCTTCTCCAATTGCCTTGCGTCTTTCTTCGTTAAACCGGTGGAGGAACTGTTTCACCGGTTTGTATTTGGGATCCACATTAAGGGTGTGCTCAGCGAGTCGCCTCGGTACACCTGGCATGTCAGAAGGCTTCCGTGCAAAAATGCCCCGATTCTCACGGATGAACTTGATGAGCGTGCTTTCCTATTTCAGATCCAAATTAGCACTGATGCTGAACTGCTTGGACGAATCGCCAGGTACAAAGTCAACAAGCTTAGTTTCTGCTGCCGATTTGAACTTCAGGGCCGGATCATGCTCCGTAGTTGGCTTCTTTAATGGAGTCATGTCCGCCGGATTAACATTGTCCTTATAATACTTCAGCTCCTCGGTGGCACAAACCGACTCTGCATAAGCCGCATCACCTTCCTCGCACTCCAAAGCGATTTTCGGCTTCCGTGAACCGTTATTATCCCCTTGTGACTCGGCATCTTGAGCTGAAAATACACATAACAGGGCCGTTCCATAAACTTGGCGTAGGTCGGTCGCCCAAATAGGGCGTGATATGGACTTTGGATTTTCACCACTTCAAACATCAATGTCTCCAACCTGGAATCATGATCATCCCCAAAGGCCACTTCCAGAGCTATCTTACCAACATGATATGCTGATCTGCCAGGTACTACACCGTGGAACACCGTATTAGACGGTTTAAGATTTTTATCTGTCAGTCCCATACGACGGAAGGTCTCATAGTACAAGATGTTAATGCTGCTACCTCCATCCATGAGCACCTTGGTGAACTTGTAGTCTCCCACCTGAGGCGCCACCACCAGAGCCAACTGACCCGGATTATTGACCTGGGGAGGGTGATCTGCTCTGCTCCAGATGATTGGTTGTTCAGACCAACGTAGATAACGGGGTATGGCCGGTTCAACAGAGTTGACTGCCCGCCTCTGAATCTTCCAGTCTCGCTTGTCCAAGCTAGTGGTGAAGACATGGTATTGCCCACTACTCAACTGCTTTGGGTTGCTCTGGTAACCTGACTGTTGCTGCTGCTGGTTGTAACCACCCTGGTTGTTCTGACTATTTTGACCATTATGTCCGCCCGGATTACCATTAAATCCTGAACCGGAACTTCCTCCATCGTAACCCGGCCCGGATCCTGAGCCACCGCCAGATTCGTGGTCATACCGGAAACTATTAGAATTCTTGAACTCCTGCATAATAAAGCAATCCTTCCAAAGGTGGTTTGCTGGCGCCTCCTTCGTCCCATGTCTTGGACAGGGCTGGCTTAGCAGATAGTTTAGGCGGTCTGGGTTGGGGTTGGGCGCCCCATTACGATTTTTAGGTTTACCCTTGCGTCGTCGGCCATTGTCCTGTGCGTTGGTATTAGCCACAAAGTCCATGTTACCATCCGCTTTACGCTTGCCTCCACCACCATTGCATGTCCAATGATGCTGCTGACCTTTGGAGTTGCTGTTCCTCTTTCCCTTCCCTATCTTGTCATCATCAGATTCGGGATCCTTGGTACTATCAGAATCAGCATATTTCACCAAAGCGGCCATGAGGGTCCCCATGTCAGTGCAATGACGCTTCATCCGTCCCAACTTCAGCTTTAGGGCCCAAACCGGCAATTGCCTTCTAGGGTTAATACTGCAGTGTCAGCGTTGATGCGGTCTGATGAGTGCAACACTTGTGAAACCCGGCGCACCCAATGAGTCGTTGACTCTCCTTCCTCCTATACATAGGCAGCTAAGTCCACTATAGACATAGGCTGTTTAGATGTATCCTTGAAATTGCTGATAAACCGGGCTCGTAATTGGGCCCATGAACTGATAGAATTAGCCGGCAAGCTTTTTAACCAAGTACGGGCCGTTCCTTCAAGCATCATGGTGAAGTATTTCGCACACGCCGCGTCATCCACATCAAGCATCTCCATGGCCATCTCATAGCTCTCCACCCATGTCTCTGGAGGTTGATCCGCCGTGTAATTTGGTACCTTGCGCGGGCCTTTGAAATCCTTGGGCAGGCGCACATTGCGTAAAGCGGGGATAAGGCAAGGCACCCCTAAAGAACTAGAAGTAACACCAGGTTCAACCGAGACAGTTGGACGAACCGGCGTGAGCTGCCGAGCCTGATGTTGTGCGGCTAACTCGGCCTCCCTGCGTGCTCGGGCCCGGTCCACCACTTCCTGAGCATTATCAGCACCACCCGCCGGGTTGTTGCCACGGGGTGCTCCACATCGTTCATTACTCGACACTGCCGGTTCATCCATATGTCTGCTCTAGCTCCGGCTTGGACGGGGGGTCGAGTGGATCCGGTCGCGGCTGTACGAGTACGCTTCCTGTTGGACCAAAGCTGTCCTCAGAAGCTCCTTGACCCGTCACGTCTCTACTGCGTGCGGCAATCACCTTCAATTGGAATGGCCTCCAGCCGTGCAGCAGCGGTGACGAGATTGTCCATCAGGTTGGAGTAGTGACCCGGAGGTGTTAAAACAGCCTGAGGTATAACGGTGTTTTGACGAGGTGGGTCCATCTGACGAGGCTGAACCGGTGCACCGGTCTCGGGAGCTTCCGCTCGGTTTCCCTCCAGCGGATTGCCGGTTCCTACTCCTGGAGTGTTGAAAAGGTATTTGGCCTAAAAAACCGGAGGCAAACGGGATCGGTACTTCCTCCTCATGACTTCCTACGATGCAGTCTGGTCCAACATGAGCCTGTAGGCTTGTGCGTCTAAAGCGGTCCGCTCTGCGGCCATCCTGGTGTCCTCAGCTGCCAGATCTGCCTTGGCCTGGGTGATCTATTCCTTCACTTTGCAATCTCGGCGTTGTGAACGCCCTGATCCGCTGGATTATCCTCTGCCATAAGCACAGCCAATGCATCAAATAGCTCTGATAGAACTTGAGCTGGCGGGCGCACAGGACCTCCTGCCCCGGTAGCCATCGCCGCTGCTGAACCGGAGGTTGTTGCCACAGCGGTCGAAGAATGAAACGCTGCTTGTGTGCCAGTCATGAAGATTCCAACCCGGTTGGGCAGATCAGAGGAGTCCGGAATACTGTCGCCATCGGAACAGCCCCCAATCCGGCTGTCTTGTAGCTGATAAAGAAATTCGGTTTCTCTGGTTGATGACTCATCATCGGAACAAACGACGGTCTCGCTGCGAGATTCCGATCCATCCTCATAACTCCCTCCATGGATGACCCCCACGAAGGCACGCTTAAAGGCCGGTTTAACCCGGGCGGATCGCGCATGCTGAGCCGTCTCGACGAGGTCGGTGCAGACGTCTGGCTCAGGGCCCGGTTCACCAATCTTGCCAATGAAAACGTGAATGCCACCAAAGGGGACCCAGTACCCGTACTCGACTGAGCCGGCCTCGGGGCCCCAGCCTGCGTCATCGATGTAGAGCTTGCCGCGACGACTCTTAGTCATCCGGCCTACAGCGTAGCCCTCGAGTCCTTTAAAGCGGCCCTCCGAGAACCTAAAACCATCGTGCGATAGCCCCACGGTGGGCGCCAACTGTCGTGGTTTTGTCACGGCAGATGTCCTAGAGAAAGGACTTAGTCGTGGAGCCATCGCGACAGGTTAGCTTGAAGGGGTTAAAGCGGACATAGGGATGCAAGAGAGTTTATACTAGTTCGGCCCCTTCAATGAAGGTAAAAGCCTACGTCTAGTTGTGATGGAATTGATGGGGTTTCGATGACTAGGGAGCAAACAAGCTTCGCCTATGTCTCGAGTCGTTATCTCTCCTTGAACCGCCGCTGGGTCGTCCCCTTATATACACGGGTGACGCCCGTCGGTTCACAGAGTCCCAACACCGGTCGATATTCATATCCGAGTTGGTCTCTCCTTATTCGTAACTTATAATACAAGTTTATATACAAATACCGGTTTACAGCTACAAGTCTTGAACCGACTACAGGACTTAGGCCCTCATCTGTCTTCTTGGGCTTTAGCACTCTTAAACTACTGATGAAGTTGACCTGGCCAGATAGGCCGGTTTACACCCAGCAGTAATATACCCAACACGACCCGAGTTCGTCTTTTTTATGAACGGGATTTCGGACATCCCTTTTGAAGGAAGTTTTGTATGGGGTATTGTGTTTTGTTCTCGAACACATCCCACTAACTTTAAGACCTTTTGAACATGATCTTCAACATCATGCTGGTGTCAAACCAGTCCGGCAATATTGCTCCACGGCAGCCGACCTGCGCTAGACACGTCGTCACTTTGTTGAGCTGAGCTCAACTTCTTCGGATCATAATCTCGGCAAGCCGAACAAGAGTCCGGCATCGCGAAGGATAAATCATCACCAACATCGCCGCCCCACGGATTACACAGAGTGGGCATACCGGCATCGCCGCACGGTCGCTTCATCAAGCCGGCATCGACCAAGTCATGACCTGCACCGGCAGGGCCGCACTATTGCTTCTTCAAGCTGGTGTCCATCACGCCGACCTACTTCGACTCATCGGCTGACATCGAGACTTCGACATCTCGGCTGGACCGGGGGCTTCGCCAACTCTTCATCAACCTACTCCGGACACTTCGACGTCACTAGCCGACCAGCTCTGTCATGTTAGCTGGACCGAGGGCTTTGCCTCGCGAGCCAACCTTTGCCAGCATTGCCGTGTCGTCGTTTTATCGCCCATCAGACAATGGGTGTGTGTATCGAGTCCTAATTTTGGGAACCACCTTCCTTCAGATTGCTACAACAAATAAACCAGGTGCTATTAATCCCAGTATTTTTTGCTTGTTTGGTTCATTTTCCCACGGAATTATTACTCTGGTTTGTCCATCATATGCACACATGTCTATCAAATGGTGGCCGCATTAACGACAGTCGCATGGTGGTTCGGTCAGTTTCCGTACATAGTCCGGCGAACGCCACATCCGGAGCTGGGACCGACCTGTGAATTCAGGCTTTGTCACGCCTTCACCGCATCATGCCGACGCCCTGCAGCGACATTAACTTTGGCGCTAGGCCATATTTCTTTTATTACTCGCTTTGCATAAATTATTTATTATGCAACGTTTTTTTAATTATCATTATTACTATTATCTCCGATTTGCACTATTTTTTGTGCACAGGAAAATGATCCGGGGACTTCGGCGTCACTCTGCCGGTCTGCATTGACCGTGCTATGTCACCACTTCGGCGTGTCGAGCTCTCCGCTCCGCCACATCGGGACCGGCTTGGGGGATGGAACCTTGTCCCGCATCAAGCTCGGACCGCGTCATCAATACCGAACACATTAACCAGCTAAGTCGCTTTCATGCTCAAAGCTTTAATTTCTAACTTACGTTCGGTTCGACCAAGCATTATACTTTTTTGGAAAAAAGTTGTTTGTAAAAAATTTCCTTGTCCAAACTTTGTTTGTGACGCATAAATTCAAATACCCAATTCATTTGGGGGCTTCCTTCATGAAGCTTTTCCTCTTGCATATGATTATACTTGTACGACTTCGTTCCTTGTTCGTGTATTACGCCACAATATGCACCATATTGACTTAAGCGATTTGCAAGCTGGGTTGCCTCGCTCCTGTGTTTACCCCTACGTTCCCGATTGTTTGGCTAGGGAGTAAAGGGAGCACCTCTGCGATTGTCACAATCGGGTCACCCGAGCCGGACCTCAGACTGGGTGAAGCCGAAAGCTAGCGCTCTTATTGTTTTCAATTATGGTCGACACACAACGGAACTCATGAGTACAAAAAATCTATTGCACAAGTCTCATAATAACAATGAGCACCGAAGAAAGGTATCGGTGGGGGTACTATTTTCTTCGAAGATGCTTCTTACACTTCACAGTAATATAGCATAAGTTCCTTGAGCGCGCTTTGTCTGTTACAGCCTTATGGCCTGATTGCCTGGTTATTGGAAACACTATCGATATTCTCGACAGATGGAGTACATAACACTTTTCGGTCCTTGACCGAAGAGGGAGAAGCCGACGGTCGGTTAAGACGCGTTTAAAGTTCGGTTGAACATAGATATGATATAAGTACTTCGGTACATGCAATCATTCTTTTACCCAAGTCACTTGAGGGCTCTTAAATTTATTTGAGCCGTTTTATAATAAGTGTTCTTCTTCTTAGTCATTGCAAAGTTTATTATTATTATTATTATTATTATTATTATTATTATTATTATTATTATTATTTATCACTCCTTTTTTCGACATGAGTGTGTGGTCACTAGTCAGGGAGCCTAATTTCTCTCTCAAAGCTGCTAGAGTTTAGTTTGCTAAGCTAGCCTAACGAGAAGTACTCCGCCTTCGGGATAGGAGGTTGAAGCCGTAGGCTGCCTCGCTTGAAGTCTTGAGATAGGATGTGTCATGTTAAAGCATGACAGAAGCACTTTTTTCTAAGGCCAATTTTCGGATTGGCACCGAACACTTGATCTTGTTCGGATGTCAAGTTTTTACTGATGTTTTTTGGTTTTCCAAGCTTGTGGCACTTTTAAACTATTTGTGTGTTTTCAGCACAAGTCTCGCAGTGCAACGCCGAACAAATTTAGAGATTCGGCAAAAACATTCTCGGATATTGCTATATATGCATCGGTTTCGAATTGTGTCTTCTGTCAATAGTTGGGTTGCCCGGCTCCTGTGCTTGCCTCCTACATTCTGCTTTGTTCGGCTAGGTGTGCAAAGGGAGAACCACTGCGATTGTGCTTCCATCTCACATGGTTAAACACCTCAGTGGAGAAAGCCGAAAATTGACTGCCACAATAAGCATAAACTGGTCAGCGATCCGATGATGGTGTTAAATGACGGGCCATTCATAACAATGGCCGAAGTGTTTGCGGCTTGACCTCGACTGTCGCCGAACACTACCGGGGGCTATTAACTGGCCTCCCAAACTAAATCCTCGATATTTTGCTCTTAGATTGGAGCTGAGGTTTCATGATCATGCTTAGCATGACAACCCAAAGAAAGGAACCGATAGCGGGACTATTTTCTTTGGAAGACATTTCTTCTGTTAAACAGTAATATAACATATCTCTCTGCGTACCTTTGTTTATAAAACCGTATGGCCAGATTGCCTTGTTTGTTGTAAATCTTTGCCCTCATAAAGGATTTATAAAGTAGGACAAACACTCCTCGGCTATTGGCCGAGGAGGTGGAAGCCGATGGTTGGTCAACAAAGTTTTGTACAATGCGGATCCGAGCATTAATGACGTAAAGTACTTGGATACATAGAGTCATTACACATAATTTGTGATTTTACTATGGATATCAATCCTTAATTCGGCCACCCATGCCCGCATTAAGGCTCGGGGGCTACTGGGCTTCGGGCTTATTATTTACAAATATTAAAGGGGCACATCGATCCCCTGATCTGGTGTTGCCACCCGACCAGTATCTCGGGGGCTACTGCATTGCCTGTCCAATGCAGAAAATTTTAAGTGTAATACAGTTTCCGAGGAGATTTTGATCCTCAGGTTGGTCGGCCGCACCCAACCTGAGTCTCGACGACTGAGCATGCCGCTTTTTGTGTCCCGAAGTATTCTGCCGAGCTAGGACTTGATCCTCAGACTGATTTTTCAAATCAACCTGAGTCTCGGCGGCTACTGGGATCAACGGTCTTATGCCATCCTTCATGTGCATCTCGGGTTTTAGGCCGATACCCACCTTGAGGGCTACTGGCTATATATCTCGGCAGAGAATAAATTGCACCAATCAAAAATATTGACAAAAATCGGCCCACATTCGGGGTGGTGCACCACCTCGGAAGCAGTCCGGCATAAAGCTCGGGCGCTAGTGGCTTGCTCCATAGAGGGCATTTCCGGCATTAAGCTCGGCTAAACTTCTTCAAACTTCTTTGAACCAAGGTGATTTACGACACCTCGGATACAGTCTGGCGTTGGAGCTCGGATACATAGTCCAACGTTGGAGCCCGGATACAGTCCGGCGTTGGAGCTCGGATACATAGTCCGGCGTTGGAACTCTGATACATTCCGGCGTTAGAGCTGGGAAGCGGTCCGGCATTGGTGCTCGGCTGCAAAAGATACCTCGAATGCAGTCCGGCATTGGAGCTTGGACGCAAGAGGACGCTGCCGCCCGGGAACAATTTCAAACCCGAGGCGTGGCATAAAAATAATGAGGCATTGATAAAGGCTGGAAACTTAAAGGGGCTCCTCGGATACCCGACGTGTAAACTCGTCGAATGCATTTCGGCGATCCTCAAGATCGAAGATGAGAAGATTTGTTGAACCAGTTTTCAAGACCGACGACCGAAGATGAAGAACGGTTCAGAAGAATCAAGGAGCGTCCCTAACTTGAAGACCGGTTCAGGGGGCTACTGACGGCGTCCTGGACTAGGGGGTACTCACCACGTCATCTCCCGATCTGTTAGATTGGGCCGAGGACCCCCATGGTCGTATACTCATGGGCCAGTTCGGACAGCTACCGCATACAAGGAAGATTCCACAAGACTTGGCGATCAAGACAAGGACTCCTCCCCACCGGCGTATTCGGCTAGGACTCTTGTTATCCTAGGCCTCTGGTGCATTATATAAACCGAGGCCAGGCTATTCGATAGATCATATACAACAACAATCATACCATAGGCTAGCTTCTAGGGTTTAGCCTCTACGATCTCGTGGTAGATCAACTCTTGTAATACTCATATCATCAATATCAATCAAGCAGGACGTAGGGTTTTACCTCCATCAAGAGGGCCTGAACCTGGGTAAAATATTGTGTCTCCTGCCTCCTGTAACCATCTGCCTTAGACACACAGTTCGGGACCCCTTACCCGAGATCCGCCGGTTTTGACACCGACACTGCCTCTAATGGATACACACATATTCTAGTTGATGTTGATTACGTTATTAAGTGGGTAGAAGCTATTCCAACTAGTAGTGCTGATCATAACACTTCTATTAAAATGCTTAAGGAAGTTATTTTTCCGAGGTTTGGAGTCCCTAGATATTTAATGACTGATGGTGGTTCACACTTTATTCATGGTGCTTTCCGTAAAATGCTTGCTAAATATGATGTTAATCATAGAATTGCATCTCCTTATCACCCACAGTCTAGTGGTCAAGTAGAGTTGAGCAATAGAGAGCTGAAATTAATTTTGCAAAAGACTGTTAATAGGTCTAGAAAGAATTGGTCTAAGAAACTTGATGATGCATTATGGGCTTATAGAACTGCATACAAAAATCCTATGGGTATGTCTTCGTATAAAATGGTTTATGGAAAAGCATGTCACTTACCTCTCGAACTAGAACATAAGGCATATTGGGCTATTAAAGAGCTCAACTATGATTTTAAACTTGTCGGTGAGAAGAGGTTATTTGATATTAGCTCACTTGATGAATGGAGAACCCAAGCTTATGAAAATGCCAAGTTGTTTAAAGAAAAAGTTAAAAGATGGCATGACAAAAGGATACAAAAGCGTGAGTTTAATATAGGTGATTATGTATTGCTATACAACTCTCATTTAAGATTTTTTGCAGGAAAACTTCTCTCTAAATGGGAAGGCCCCTATGTTACCGAAGAGGTCTATCGTTCCGGTGCCATAAAAATCAACAACTTCGAGGGCACAATCCGAAGGTGGTAAACGGTCAAAGAATCAAACATTATATCTCAGGTAATCCCATAAATGTTGAAACCATAACCCTGGAGGAATACATAAGGGACACTTTCCGGAACGTTTCAGACTCCAAAAAGGAATATGTATGTGGTACGCTAAGTAAACCGACTCCAAAACAATTTTAAGGCAATATTTCTCCGTTTTGGAATAGTTAGAAAAATAGAAAAATAAGTAGCAGCACGGGAAGGACACGAGGGCCCCACGAGGGTGGTGGGCGCGCCACCTACCTCTTGAGCACCTCGTGTGCCTTCCGGACTCCGTTTTCTTGCACGTTACGTATTTTGGTCGGTAAAAATTCATTATATAACCTCCCGAAGGTTTTGACTCCCGTATCACGCAAATATCCTCTATTTTTCGTTTCGAGCTGTCCTGTTGCAGATTAAATCAACATGTCTTCCCAGGATTCAGAAGGAGAAAGCTATGTGGATGATTACTTAGAAAATCCAAAGGTCTATGGAGATGTGGAACATGATGGATGGACCACGGAGGAAGAAGAGGACTATGAACCCAAAGGGAAGGAGGAGACGAGCTCAGATGAAGATGAAGCACCATTACCTCAACCTGGGGACATGCACGTGGAGTTCAAAAAGTCAAGTCTCCCTGATAGGGTAAAGAAACCCAAGTTCGAGTTTATCCCTTTTCGTCTCTTGCAGGAAAATAAGCAGGACCTATGCAAAAAGATATTAACCCTGGAGTGGGAGATTGATGATATGAGGGATCAAAATGCCATCCTCAAGCGCAAACTAAGGGAGAAGCCTAAGACATCAACTAAGCCAACATCACCACCACCCTCTTCACTGACAAAGGAGACATAATCACATGGGTATGGGCACTCCCCTTGGCATCTGCCAAGCTTGGGGGAGGTGCCCCGATATCGTATCACAATCACAACTCCTATCTTTACCATTTTTCTTAGTTCGATCCTATTAGTAGTATCTTGATCTAGTAGAATAAAGTTTATGGCATGATCTAGTTTTGAGTTTTGCTTTATGATCTCTCTTTGTAATCGAGTCTGTGAGCTATATATAATAAAGATTAGTGTTGAGTCAAGGGCTTGATTATTTTGCCATGATCTTGGGTGAATAAAAGAAAAGAGAAAAAGAATAAAAAGAAACAAAGAGTTCATATTGATCTTATTGAGAGTAATGACTTCACATAGAAAGAGTATGATGATTAAAAGTTGTTGGGAGTTGGCAGACATAGCTTTGGTCATTGTTGCAATTAATAGTAAGTAATAAGGAAAGAGAGGTTTTCACATATAGATATATTATCATTGACATCTTTTATGATTGGCAGCACTCATTAAAATATGACATGCTAAAGAGTTGATGTTGGACAAGGAAGACAACGTAATGAGTTATGTTTTATCTATATCTGAGATAAAGTATGTTGTCATGGATCCTCTAACTTGTTGAGCTTGCCTTTCCCCCTCATGCTAGCCAAATTATCAGCACCAAGTAGAAATACTACTTGTGCTTCCAAATACCCCTAAACCAGTTTTGCCATGAGAGTCCACCATATCTACCTATGGATTGAGTAAGATCCTTCAAGTAAGTTTTCATCGGTGCAAAGCAATAAAAATTGCTCTAAATATGTATGATTGATTGGTGTGGGAGAAATAAGCTTTATACGATCTTGTGATGTGGAAGTAATAAAAGCGACGGACTGCATAATAAAGGTTCATATCACAAGGGGCAATATAAAGTGACGTTCTTTCACATTGAGATTTGGTATATCCAACAATAAAAGCGCATCGCAACCTCTGCTTCCCTCTGCGAAGGGCCTATCCTTTATTATTACCTTCTACCTTATGCAAGAGTCACGGTGATCTTCACCTTTCCTTTTTCATTTTATCCTTTGGCAAGCTCAGCATGTTGGAAAGAACATGATATATATATATATATATATATATATATATATATATATATATATATAATTGGATGTAGGGTAGCATGAACCATTACTGTTGACATTACCCTTGAGGTAAAAGGTTGTGGGGCAAAACTATAAGCTCCTATCTTTCTCTGTGTCTGATTAAAACTCCATAATCACAAGTACTGCGTGAGTGTTAGCAATTATGGAGGACTAAATGATAGTTGAGTATGTGGACTTGCTTTTAAAGCTCTGACATAGACTCTTTCCGATGTTATGATAAATTGCAATTGCTTCAATGACTGAGATTATAGTTTGTCGGAGCCCAATAAGGTTTATGATTTATACTTTCGCATTGTGAATAGATCATCACTTGAACATAAGTAATCATATGACAAAATCTATATATGTTGCTGTTATGAGAATAATCATGATGCCTTTTGTCCGTATTTTATTTTTATCGACGCCTCTACCTCTAAACATGAGGACATATTTATTGTTATCGGATTTTTGCTTGAGGACAAGCGAGGTCTAAGCTTGGGGGAGTTGATACATCCATTTTGCATCATGCTTTTATATTGATATTTATTGTATTATGGGCTGTTATTTCACTTTATGTCACAATACTTATGGCTATTCTCTCTTATTCTACAAGGTTTACATAAGGAGGGAGAATGCCGGCAGCTGGAATTCTGGGCTGGAAAAGGAGCATATATTAGAGACCTATTCTGCGCAACTCCAAAAGTCCTAAAACTCGATGGAACGTCTTAAAATAAATAAAGAAAAATCCTCGCCAAAGATGAAGGCCAGGGGCCCACACCCTTCTCACGAGGGTGGGGGCCCCCCTAGAGGCGCGCCCCCTACCTCGTGGGCCCCCTGGTGGCTCTCCGACACCCATCTTCTCCTATATGAGGTCTTTCGATGAGAAAAAAATAGGAAGGAGATGAGACTCCGCCCCCACGAGGCGGAACCTTGGTGGATCCAATCTAGAGCTCCGGCAGAGCTGTTCTGTCGGGGAAACTTCCCTCCGGGAGGGGGAAATCATCACCAATGCTCCTCTCATCGGGAGAGGGCAATCTCCATCAACATCTTCATCAGCACCATCTCATCTCAAAACCCTAGTTCATCTCTTGTATCCAATTCTTGTCTCCAAGTCCGGGATTGGTGCTAGTAGGTTGCTAGTAGTGTTTTTTTGACTATAAGGTTGCTAGTAGTGTTAATTACTCCTTGTAGTTGATGCTAGTTGGTTTAATTGGTGGAGGATTATATGTTCAGATCCTATATGCATATTATTACCCCTCTGATTATGAACATGAATATGCTTGGTGAGTAATTACGTTCGTTCCTGAGGACAAGGGAGAAGTCTTGCTATTAGTAGTCATGTGAATTTGGTATTCGTTTGATATTTTGATAAGATGTATGTTGTCTAGCCTCTAGTGGTGTTATGTGAACGTCGACTACGTAACACTTCACCATTATTTGGTCCTAGAGGAAGGCATTGGGAAGTAATAAGTAGATGATAGGTTGCTAGAGTGACAGAAGCTTAAACCCTAGTTTATGCATTGCTTCGTAAGGGGCTGATTTGGATCCATATGTTTCATGCTATGGTTAGGTTTACCTTAATACTTTTGTTGTAGTTGCGGATGCTTGCAATAGAGGTTAATCATAAGTGGGATGCGTGTTCAAGTAAGAACAACACCCAAGCACCGGTCCACACACATATCAAATTATCAAAGTATCGAACGTGAATCATATGAACGTGATGAAAACTAGCTTGACGATATTCCCATGTGTCATCGGGAGCGCTTTTCCTATTATAAGAGTTTGTTCCGGCTTGTCCTTTGCCACAAAAGGATTGGGACACCTTGCTGCACTTTATTTACTTTTGTTACTTGTTGCTCGTTACAATCTATCTTATCACAAAACTATCAGTTACCACTTATTTCAGTACTTGCAGAGAATACCTTGCTGAAAACCGCTTATCATTTCCTTCTGCTCCTCGTTGGGTTCGACACTCTTACTTATCGAAAGGACTATGATAGATCCCCTATACTTGTGGGTCATCATGTTTCCCAGCTTTTAAGATTCAGAAGTGATAAATAAGATTCAAATAATAAGTACATCAAATATGCCTTCACATCTCATTGATTCCCAGCTTGCAAGATTCAGAACCAATAAATAAGATTCAAACAATAAGTACAACAAAGATGCCTACACATCTCATTGATTCCCAGCTTGTAAGATTCAGAACCAACCCATTAGAGCCTTTTGATAAACTGAATATCGGGATTAAATCCATCTTGGCTAGCCGTGTCATACAACCCAAGAACTTGGCGAATGCTCTTGACCATCACAACATCTGTAATTGAGTATTCCTGTTTGCATAGATAAGAAAGAGCATGATTACTATAATAGTGGCACTAGTTGAAACAAACTTTATTTCCAAAATGAGAAAAGATTGCGATAGAATAGCTTTATTTAAAAATAGAACATTACACAGTATGACAAAGCACAATCATGTTGATAAAGGACAATGCTGACAGGTGTGAGGGGCCCTATGCCACCACGACTCGATGTGGTGAACCTGCAAATCCACTCGGATGAGGCCATCTTGGAGTTCCTTGATTCAATTCATGTGCCTTTTTCTACAGTTCACCTGAAATGAAGCAAAGATTGCATCATTCAACTAGCAAGAAGTACTTGCTCTCATGAGCTGGCACGTTCTACTTTAGTGGTTGCACCAAAAGTCAGCAACATTATGGTTGGTTGTCCTGCTCATGTAAGGTGCACCTATAATTTGCTTATCCTTTTGTGCAGTTCCACTAAAATAAAGTGCCATTGTGGTGACAGTGACGACTCATCTTGCAAAAGCTAATAAAATGTTGCACGAGATTACCAGCAGAATTTGATGGAGATTTTGGAAACTCCAATCTCTATTTTGTGTAGTTCCACCAACATTAAGAGATGTTGCCCACATGACATTTTAGTTGAACTGCACAAGCCACTCACTCCAAAAAAAGTGTTTTGTGCAGTTCACCAAAAGTTCACAATAGCAACAAGGTGAAATGGATATCCCTATCTGCACAAAAAGATAGAAAGTAAACAGTTGCTAGTCAATAAGAATATACGAAACATACACGAAATAAAATGAAGCATCTTAATTATGTTCATGGCAATCACGCAAGGATAGTAGAAATTTTGAAATGTCAGCAATGCTTGATGTTACCGGAAGCATTACGATCAACTATGACATTCGTCAAATATGGGATTACTTTAATGGTTGCATTGCTTGTTTACCGGATACCATAAATCAACAGCAGCTAAAGAGTTGATTTAAGGGCATGGGACCGTGGGGACACCAGGTCACTCAACAACATAAATAAGCAACTGCCACCTCTTGAGCATGCATTGGTTTTCCCTTGAAGAGGAAAGGGTGATGCAGCAAAGTAGCGTAAGTATTTCCCTCAATTTCGAGAACCAAGGTATCAATTCAGTAGGAGATTACACGCAAGTCTCCTAGTACCTGCACAAACAATCAAGAACCTTGCAACCAACACGATAAAGGGGTTGTCAATCCCTTCACAACCACTTGCAAAAGTGAGATCTGATAAAGATAATAAGACAAATATTTTTGGTATTTTTATTGTATAGATTGAAAAGTAAAGATTGCAAAATAAAATAAATAGTAACCTAGAATTGTTGATCGGAAACTTATATGATATAAAATAGACCCGGGGGCCATAGGTTTCACTAGTGGCTTCTCTCATGATAGCATGTATTACGGTGGGTGACAAATTACTGCCGAGCAATTGATAGAAAAGTGCATAGTTATGAGAATATCTAGGCATGGTCATGAATATAAGCATCACGTCTGTGCCAAGTAGACCAAAGCGATTCTGCATCTACTACTATTACTCCACACATCGACCGCTATCCAGCATGCATCTAGAGTACTAAGTTCATAAGAACAGAGTAACGCATTAGGCAAGATGACATGATGTAGAGGGATAAAATCAAGCAATATGATATAAACCCCATCTTTTTATCCTCGATGGCAACAATACAATACATGCCTTGCTGCCCCTACTGCCACTGGGAAAGGACACCGCAAGATTGAACACAAAGCTAAGCACTTCTCCCATTGCAAGAAAGATAAATCTAGTAGGCCAAACTAAACCGATAATTCGAAGAGACTTGCAAAGATATCAAATCATGCATATAAGAATTCAGAGAAGAACCAAATATTGTTCATAGATAAACTTGATCATAAATCCACAATTCATCGGATCTCGGCTAACACACCGCAAAAGAACATTACATCGAATAGATCTCCAAGAACATCGAGGAGAACTTTGTATTGAGAACCAAAGAGAGAGAAGAATCCATCTAGTTAATAACTATGGACCCGAAGGTCTGTGGTAAACTACTCACACATCATCGGAGAGGCTATGGTGTTGATGTAGAAGCCCTTTGTGATCGAATCCCCCTCCAGCGTATCGTCGGAAAAGGCCCCATATGGGATCTCACGGGTACAGAAGGTTGCGGCGGTGGAAAAGTGGTTTTGTGGCTCCTCTGGATGTTTTTAGGGTATAAGAGTATATATAGGCGAAAGAAGTACGTCGGTGGAGCTACGAGGGGCCCACGAGGGTGGGGGCACACCTACCCCCCTGGGCACTCCCTCCTGCCTCATTGCGTCTCCGACTTCCACTCCAAGTCTCCTGGATTGCGTTTGTTTCAAGAAAGATCCTCGCAAAGGTTTCGTTCCGTTTGGATTCCGTTTGATATTCCTTTTCCGCGAAACACTGAAATAGGCAAAAAAAATAGAAACTGGCACTAGGCCTCTGGTTAATAGGTTAGTCCCAAAAATAATATAAAAGAGCATATTAAAGCCCATTAAACATCCAAAACAGATAATATAAATAGCATGGAACAATAAAAAATTATAGATACATTGGAGACATATCAGCATCCCCAAGCTGAATTCCTGCTCGTCCTCGAGTAGGTAAATGATAAAAACATAATTTTTGATGTGGAATGCTTCCTAACATAATTGTCAATGTAATGTTCTTTATTGTGGCATGAATATTCAGATCTGAAAGATTCAAGACAAAAGTTTAATATTGACATAAAAATAATAATACTTCAAGCATACTAACCAAGCAATTATGTCTTCTCAAAATAACATAGCCAAAGAAAGCTCATCCCTACAAAATCATATAGTTTGGCCATGCTTCATTTTCGTCACACAAAATGCTCCCATCATGCACAACCCCGATGACAAGCCAACCAATTATTTCATACTTTAGTATTCTCAAACTTTTTCAACTTTCACTCAATACATGAGCACGACCCATGGACATAGCACTATAGGTGGAATAGAATATGATAATGGAGGTTGTGTGGAGAAGACAAAAAGAGGAGAAAGTCTCACATCGACGCGGCTAATCAACGGGCTATGGAGGTGCCAATCAATTGATGTCAATGAGAGGAGTAGGGATTGCCATGCAACGGATGCACGAGAGCTATAAATGTAAGAAAGCTCAACAAAAGAAACTAAGTGGGTGTGCATCCAACTTGCTTGCTCACGAAGACCTAGGGCATTTTGAGGAAGCCCATTGTTGGAATATACAAGGCAAGTTTTATAATGAAATTCCCACTAGTATATGAAAGTGACAAAATAAGAGACTCTCTATCATGAAGATCCTAGTGCTACTTTGAAGCACAAGTGTGGAAAAAGGATAGTAACATTGTCCCTTCTCTCTTTCTGTCTCATTTTTTGGGCCTTCTCTTCTTTTTATTTGGCCTTTCTCTCCTTATTTTTATTTCCTCACATGAGACAATGCTCTAATAATGATGATCATCACACTTCTATTTATTTACAACTCAAAAATTAGAACTCGATACTAGAACAAAATATGACTCTATATGAATGCCTCTGGCGGTGTACCGGGATGTGCAATGATTCAAGAGTGGCATGTATAATAAATTATGAGCGGTGGCTTTTCCACAAATACGATGTCGACTACGTGATCATGTAAGGCAATATGACAATGATGAAGCGTGTCATAATAAACTGAATGGTGGAAAGTTGCATGGCAACATATCTTGGAATGGCTATGGAAATGCCATAATAGGTAGTATGGTGGCTGTTTTGAGGAAGATATAAGGAGGTTTATGTGTGTTAGAGCGTATCATATCACGGGGTTTGGATGCACCGGCGAAGTTTGCACCAACTCTTGAGGTGAGAAAGGGCAATGCACGGTACCGAAGAGGCTAGCAATGATGGAAGAGTGAGAGCGCGTATAATCCATGGACTCAACATTAGTCATAAAGAACTCACATACTTATTGCAAAAATCTACAAGTCATCAAAACCAAGCACTATGCACATGATCTTAGGGGGATAGATTGGTAGGAAAATTCCATCGCTCGTCCCCGACCGCCATTCATAAGGAGGACAATCAAAGAAACACCTCATGCTTCAAATTTGTTACACAACAGTTACCATACGTGCATGCTATTGGACTTGCAAACCTCAACACAAGTATTTCGCAAATTCAAAAATGCTCAACTAGCATGACTCTAATATCACCATCTTCATATCTCGAAACAATCATCAAGTACCAAACTTCTCATAGTATTCAATGCACTCTATATGAAAGTTTTTATTATACTTATCTTGGATGCCTATCATATTAGGACTAATTTCATAACCAAAGAAAATTACCACGCTGTTCTAAAAGACTCTCAAAATAATATAAGTGAAGCATGAGAGATCAATAATTTCTATAGAATAAAACCACCACCGTGCTCTAAAAATATATAAGTGAAGCACTAGAGCAAAATTATCCAGCTCAAAAGATATAAGTGAAGCACATAGAGTATTCTAATAAATTCCAATTCATGCGTGTCTCTCCAAAAAGGTGTGTACAGCAAGGATGATTGCGGTAAACTAAAAAGCAAAGACTCAAATCATACAAGACACTCCAAGCAAAACACATATCATATAGCCTCAAGTAAAGTTACCGATAGACGAAGACGAAAGAGGGGATGCCTTCCGGGGCATCCCCAAGCTTAGGCTTTTGGTTGTCCTTGAATTTTACCTTGGGGTTCCTTGGGCATCCCCAAGCTTAGGCTCTTGCCACTCCTTATTCCAAAATCCATCAAATCTTTACCCAAAAACTTGAAAACTTCACAACACAATACTCAACAGAAAATCTCATGAGCTCCGTTAGTATAATAAACCAAACCACCACTTTAAGGTACTGTGATGAACTCATTCTTTATTTATATTGGTGTTAAACCTACTGTATTGCAACTTCTCTATGGTTCATACCCCCCGATACTAGCCATAGATTCATCAAAATAAGCAAACAACACACGAAAAACAGAATCTGTCAAAAACAGAACAGTCTTATAGGAGTGACGCAAAACCTGAGAGTTGTGAAGGAATGATAGATGTTTCTTTGGCTTGTAGAATGAATGGATTTTTTCTGAACCGTTCGTGGACAAGAGAAATTCTGCAATGCTTGTGAGGATGACCGAGTGTTAGAATACGAGATTCACTAAACCATATACAGGGTAATGATTTTGGGTGCGGGATGGATTGATCACCATACCGACTTACTCTTTTTATTCGCCTTGTTGTATGGGATGGTAAATCTAAGTGACTTGCCATAGTAGAGAGATGACAATCAAAACCTTGTTTGAACCTTAGAATGATATGAGAATTTTCCCTTGTACAAGGCAGCTGTTGCCAACCGTAGGTCATACGATGAGGTTCAACCCAGACCCATTTCCTGCAGGAGAAATCATAAATGGTTGACCACCATGAGATACCGATAGTTGTTTAGTATTGGCGCCATACCCGTCAGCTAAGAAGACCCAATCACAGAAGAACCTTACCAAGATGAAAGGACACAAGAATTGAGGAATAAGGTTATGCCACTACCAGAAGGTCCCAGAGAAGAAATTATCCTGAAGATCTGAGAGGATCGACACTGTCAACGAAAAGGAGGAAGTATATGAGTTTTGATGGAACCGTAACCATGCTTCTAAGGGTGGTAGCACCCCAGACCCTCCTCCTGCGACAATAGATGGATTTGAGGAGACCCTCAAACCCTAACCTATTTCTTGCTAGCCTCTCCGAATCTCGAGGATGAGATTCATTTTAAGGGTGGTAGGTTTGTAACATCCCAAAATTCTAAATTTTGGAATGTTATATTAAATAAATAGTTTTGATTGATTGTTTCATTTGTGGTGTGGTTGCTTGAGTACAATTGAGTGAAATTTGAAACTTTTGAAAGTTAAATGAGAGGGGATAAAAGGACTTTCCCAAACTTTCACTTTGCATTTTGATCTCCATGAATTCAAATTATTTTCATCACAAAACCCTGGAGAGAAGATGACAAGACTTATTCCATTTAAATAAATGTAAGGGGTGTTGAAAACATTTGAATTTTTATTTGGAAATATATTCTCAATTAAGAAACTTTAAGCAACTCAATGCTTTTCATGAGAGAAGATAAAATGACTTCTTCAAATCATATGAAATATGAGTTGGGAGTTTAAAAGAATCAAATTGAAAGTACCTTTTGAAATTATTCTCATTTTGGAGTTATTTTGATTTTATTCAAATTATTTTTCTTTAAAAATAAAATATATGGAAATTAGGGTAAAATGATTCCCTACATTAGAAAATTGGAGAGAAATAAATTTGAATTTATTTTGGTATTTTTAAAATCAGTTTTATGAGGTTTTATTGCAGCAGTACCACTGTTTGCTTTATTTTATTTTTTATGCTACCGAACTCAAGTGGGAGTTCGAGGAGGACCTTGGTCATTACTATGTTTCGTTTCCTGATGATCATAGTGGAGCCCAATTGGGACGATCGGGGATCTAGCATTTGGGGTTGTCTTCTTTTATTTTGGTTCCGTAGTCGGACCTTGATTGTACTCTGGATGATGTATGTTTACTTGTTATTTCTGTGAAGTGGCGATTGTAAGACAACTCTTTATCCCTTTCTTATTCAGTACATGGGATTGTGTGAAGATTACCCCTCTTGCGACAAAACCACCATGCGGTTATGCCTCTAAGTCGTGCCTCGACACGTGGGAGATATAGCTGCATCGTGGGCGTTACATAACTCTAGCCCTTTCTGAGTAAGATTGGTTGGTGGTCTTCCATATTGTTGGATCTTTTTGGTTGCAAAACACTAGTTTATAAGTATTCGATGACTAGCTTTTGGCTATGCACAAATGATGTCTAAGTAATGGCTGATGGTGGTATTATTTTGCTACAGCCTTCTTCTTAGTTTCCAAGTAGTATCAGCATGCATGATATGATTATTAGAGCAACTCTAGTAGACCCCGCATCCTCCCGGCCCGCAAAACGTGTTTGCAGTTCGCGCAAAAATGCCTTTGTGGGCCGGCGAGGACGGCCACAGTTACAGACCCCGCATAATGGACCCGTAAAAAAGGATATTCCTGGAATATCCTTTTTTACGGGTCCATTATGCGGGGTCTGATCTGGTGCAGCTCCTCCCGGCCCGCAAAACTTAGATTTGCAACTTAAATTGATCTAGCATAATGCATTTCTTTGCTTTTGCAACAATATTAGATACAAAAGACATCACCAAATCTTTGCTAGAATAGCAAAACCAAAGAAAACAGGAACCACAAGTATGCATTTTAGAAGATTTCCAACTTCCATAACTGCTCCCACTAGTTGGACTAGTATCTTCTCCATGCATTCGTTGTTGATCTGTGGATCCTTGATTTTGCATTCTTCTTTCTTCATCTTTGGTTCGAAAGAAGTAGACGTTGCTTCCCCTCTAGTGGCACATGCAGCCGCATCGTTGCCTTCGATTGTACTAAGGAGTGCACCAACATCTATTAAGTTTCTTTCTATCAACAAATCAATGTATTGGCCTTCCCAAAACCAAAATGAGCATCTAGCGTCCTACACAAAAGAATGAGCAAGGTCGAAGTGAGCTACCGCAATTGAACTAAAGAATGAGCTATGAAACGAGCTACCGCGAGTGCACGTACCCCGTCATTTTCGCATTTGAAGAACACCCATCCGTGGTGTTTCGGCGTGCCCGAAGTGAGCCATAGCTCTTTTCGCGTGCAGTCGTCGCACTTTATGAGCGGCATCGGCAAGCCACAAAGACGTTGTGCGAGCGCTGAGCCCGATGGACGGCAGGACGAATCCATGCCCGCAAACCTTCGGTGACAGCGGGCGGATGAACCAGTACCTGCATGCGGCGATGCGCCCTTGCCTGGGCTGCGGGAGAGGCTCCCCGACCACTCCATCGCTTGGGGCAGCAACCGGCGGCCGAAAAAGCCAAATTCGGAGGCCCGCAATGAAGTGTCGCAGATCTGCAAATCCGGCGGCCCGTCGACGCAGGGGGAAGGGAGGGCAGGCCTCGTGCGTGTGGCGGCCTTCCAGTGTGCTCCTGCCGGCTGCTCGGAATCTTGGGCGGCGGCCGGCAGCGGCGCGAGGGGGGAGAGGAGAGTTGGTTGGTGGGAGAAAGCGCGGGATGAAATGTACCCCCACCAACCGCTTCCACTTATATGCAGGGCACCGCAGCCGCGAGGGGGAAACCTGCGTTTTCCCGGGTAGGGCTCGGAATTTTGCCGCGCCCCCTAAAATTTTTTTGCGGGTCGGGGCAGGATGCGTTGTCTGATCGGGCTGATTTTTTTCGCCCGACCCGCATTTTGGTGGTTATTTTACGGGTCGGGGCGGGATGCGGGGTCTGCTAGAGTTGCTCTTAGATGCTAATGTGAAAGCTATGTTGCTTTCTGACTTTTTGATAAGTTTCTAGGTAGTATCAGGATGTATACATAATTAGTTATGCTAATCCCACAAAGATAATTTGTTTATCTGTTGTATTCCAGATGTGCTGGACAATGAGTATTAATCAAATGTAATGCACTAGGGTAATTCAACAGCAATGTTGCTGTGTATCGTCAGAGTTATAAAATCATTTACCTTCAGTGTTATGCTTAAGAAACTTCAGATAATTATTATTTTTTGTTTATCAAATTA